>NW_027070174.1:0-36696 GCF_002906115.3 Quercus suber
GGGTAACTGCACTATCTCCTGTTTAATGAGTTTAAGGCTGGATAATCATTAATCACCCTGGTTTGAGGAAATGCACCAGGAGAAGCATTTTAAGGGCCTACTTGAGCTTAAATATCGTTTGAATTATTGGTTTGTTGTTGTTGCATTTGCAAATCATATTGGAGGGATAATCTTGTGTATTATGTAAAGCAAAATATTTAACTACTTTGTTCTATTCCTTATCTTTCCGTGTACCATTTTATGTTAGATGCAAAAGCGTATAGAGTGGTTGAATCTGAATGTTATAACATTCATGACAAACTTACATGGTAGCTTTTGCGTCATTTTAAACTTCGATTCTAATTTTAATAGTATAACTGTTTACATGGTAGCCTTTTCATTTTAAAAGCTAAATGATTCAAGCACATTACTAGCCTTTTTATTTCTTTTAGTAACATTGTTATTGCCATGTTTCGTTTAGAATGTGCTTTGCTTATTTTCTCAATTTGTGAACTATACTGTATCTTTATAATATGAGATTTTTAAGGATTTGAATAATTGAATCTATTAAGTTAGCTGGCTAATTAATGTTCCACTACAAAGGATCGCTATTTATCCAACAAAACTGCAGTTTGGCAGAGATTAAACTATTGTGGGCAAGCCTGGTTGGATTTTTTCCAAATGAATGAGTCTCTAAGCCTCAGGCTTTACCATGCTTGGGCTATCCTGATGGAGGCACATTTTGAGTTTCTTTTGAAATGGCCTATATATTTTACCCTTATACATACAGTGGCCAACTTTAATGAACATCAATTAAATGGTAATAGGCTCATTCTTTTGGTGCTTGATAGATTTTTTGAACACATCATGTATAGAAATTCTGTTTAGCCTAGGACGCTGCATGTGATCTTTGTATTTTTACTGTACCTTTACATCTTTTTTGGAATGAAGTTTTACCAATAAAAAAAAAAGTTCTATTTGGCTTGTACTTCCTTGTATATATATAATGAGAAACTATTACATATTTTAAAAATGTATGGTTTAAAAAAAATTATTGTAAGCTAATATTATATATAATTTGAACTTCTTCTTAAAATAAAAAAAGTAGAATTTAAACTGTATAATTGTGATTATTTTTAATTGTTCTCGTGCATGTGCACGGGACTACACACTAGTTAACTTAAATTATGACTTAATTTTATCGAAATTTTGAGAAATAAAGAATGCTTTATCAGATTACATGTTCACTAAGTTACCCAAATGGAGGTCGAAAAAGTGTGGACTATAGAAATTTGTAAAGTCATCTGAACTTATAAATGAAGAGAAAGAAAAGTTTTTTCCGATCTTTTTATTTCATAGTTCTCACATAATGAAATTGCCAATATCTTCTCGCTGTTTGCAACTTAATTAGAAAATGCAATCCAAATAATCTAAAATCTTCTGATCTCTCAATGTTCATTTCTTATTTAATTTTTCAACCATTGAAGATTCGTTGGGTCTATGCAACAGCTTTATGGGCATAGTCTTCTTTACTCATAGTTCTCAGTTTCTCACTTCCACTCTTTCTGTCCATTTTGGCAATATCATTACCAAAATATGAGGAATATTTTTTCTTCTTTCTCTTTCTTACTTTTTTTTTTTTTCACAAATTTGGTAAACACCATTGCTGAATTCTCGGCTAGTAAACTTTGAACAATACACATTTACAAATAAATTCATATTTATCTATATTTAGCCAAAAGACTCCACATAAATGTACATATTACTTGTAATTAAATAGCTTAAAAAATCTTTTAAAAAAACTTAAAATAAATCCTAAAATCTAATCAAATAAGATAATTTATTTTAACTTTTTTTTTTCTTCATTTTAGCTGCACATGGATCATAAAATCATTAAATACACATGTCACGATTTGATTAGACCAACAAAACAAGTATCTCAGTTGAGTATCACTTAAAGGCCACATCATCAAAAAAAGGAGGGACTAATGCTCAAAGTGTTATAAGATGTTAGGTATCAAAATCCAATTTTTGAATGATAGGTTGTTTTTCAAAATACTCCCAATTTCAAAGGTGTACTTTGTACTTTACCCTCAATTTATATCAAACACATGAGGATAACATGTTAATTTGAAACAATAATCACACACAATCACTAGGATTTAGTTTTAATCCAAATAAGAGCATGAAATAATTAAAGTAAAAGTAGCTTGTTTTTACAAATCACACACAATCACTAGAATGCTTGTTTCAATCCAGATAAAATCATGGACGCAATGAATTTAGGCTTCCTCACATACATAGACAATTAAATTTCAGAAAATAACTTGCCACTTTTATTTTAAAATAAGTAACATAAAATTGATTGAATGATAAGTTGTTGTATGAATGATGTGCCATAACATTGTTCATCATAGTCTAGAAGACCAGTTTCACTAGACAAGGAGGGTGCCTAACACAAAATTTTGTCACTTAGCCTCCTAACTTAGATCAAGGGTTCTTAGATTAGTACTTATCCATATAATTTTTGGTTTTTTAATATGTAATTAGGCCTAAAACCATGTATTTTTTCTTAGATTGTATCTAGGACTAAAGTCATATAAAGCCTTCATTATATTCTGTAAGGTTGAATTTTATCAACCATCTTGTTGGCTGTATTCCATGGCAATTTGCTTGTAATTCAGCACTTAGTAGCCCTGTATTTAGGTGAGATTCATGTAAGGTAGAATGTGAGAGAGTGTGAAGAAATGCTCAAGATTGTGCAAAGAAGCAAGGACTCGCGGGTAGGACTCGCGGCTGACTCGCGACTGCAAGCCGCTAACTGTAGCACACGTGAGAAGCATGTGGGGAGGTGAAGGGTCGCGCCAAGCTGTTGCACTACAGGATAAAAGTCCCAGGCTGGCCAGGCCGTTAACTTGCGGCTTGAACTTGCGACTTAAACCTGTCGTGAGGCCAAGCCGCCAACTTGCCCTGTTTGGAAAAAATTGTCTTTTCGTATTCCAAACACACACCACTATATATAGTACCACGAAATGTAGAGAGCTTCCAGAGAGAATTTTGAGAGAAAAACCCTAGAGGAAAACAAGATTGTCTCATCCCTAATCTTCACTAAGAGACTCTTCAAATTCCTCTACTCTCTTCCTCTCCATTGATACATCCTTGAGAGATTCTTGATCAAATCCTTTTTCTCACCACACCCACGTCTGTGAGAAGTCTTTGGTGCTAGAGAAGCAGTTTGGAAGGGACTAATGGTTATTGGTTGATGCTATGGGCTATAGCGGAATCCAATAAGTTAGAGAAGAAAAAGGTTTGGCGCAACCTCATAGAAGTAAGAAGCTTGGAGGCTTAGGTACCTGGGTAGATTAGGCTTGGAGGGTCTATTGCTGTTCATGTATCCCAACTACATTTTCTAGTGGATTATTGCCACTTGGAAGGCGGTGGAGAGGTTTTACGCCGAGGGTTTCGGTTTCCTCTCTCGATAACACATCTCATGTTGTCTTTATGTTTGTATCTCTTTTCTCCTTATATTTGCCTTTATTTTCTGTTGTGGATGTGATTATAATTGGCTTAGATTGTTTATCAATTCGTGTTTTGGCTTATATTCATGTTCTGCACATTAATTATTTGATAATAACTTGAATGGCAATTTGTATTTGGAGTCTAAACGTTCAAGGGTGTTTTACACACATATTGAACATTCATATTCAAATCAATGACATTTTTCAATTAATAAAATGACATTTTTTTTAATACAGTTTTCATATTTTCCATTTAATAAAATAAGTGGTGACTTCAAAAAAAAAAAAAATACTCATAAAAAAAAGCTACACCAAAGGAAAATAAAAAGGGAGGGGGGGGGGGGTTGCTTGTATTGTTTAGACAATAGTTTTTATTGTTTAAATAACACAACACGTATGCACTCCAGAAATGAATTTGCATAACAAAGAAGACTGATAAAAATGAGAAATGCTAAATTACCAGAATCTAAATTTAGGGAGGTGGCGAATGAAAGGTTTAAATTCATCAGAACCTTCCATTGGTAAAGAAGCCCCATCCAAGATTTCAAGCTTTGGGTCTTCCTCTGGCGACAAAAACCCAATTAAGAGATTCAAGACATAGATCCCCAAACCATAGGAAACAACATAAAAGTTACCTTCTTTTTTTCTCGGCAACCAAACAGCCTGCTAGTTCTTGATCATTATACATTAAATTACAGGTATTTAGAGAACAAATAAAATCTATTATTTAAAAACAGTAATGCATAATAACAATTACCATTCATGAATACTTTCTTTCTTTTTTTCTCTCAAATTTTCCAAGTAACCAAACAGAGGGTTTGCGCAAGTGATCAATAATGTGGAATACTAATATAATTAGGGTTTTGAATTTGAACCAAATTAAACAAAGATAGCAAAATTGACTAACAGTAAAGGAATAATTAAGTAGTAATTTTACCAGTTGAGCTCTAAGATCATACAATGAGTGAGTGATCAATCTTCTTCTTTTTTGTTAAGTATGAAATTTCAATTTGTAAGGTTGAATTTAATTAACCATTATGTTGGCTTTATTCCGTGCCAAATTTGCTTGTATTTTAACATTTAGAAACCCTGTATTTATGTGAGAATTATGTAAGGGTAGTGTGTGAAAGAGTGTGAAGAAAAACTCAAGATTGTGCACTCAACAAGTGGCTCGTGACTGGATCTCGCGGCTTGCAAGTCGCCAAAAATGGCACACATGTGGAGCATGCAGAGTAGCTAAATAGTCACGCCAGCTAGAGCACTACAGGACAAAAAATCCATACTAGCCATTCAGTTAGTTTGCGGCTTGAACTCACGACTCAGTCAAGTCGCGAGGCCAAGTTGCTAGTCCACTCTGTTTTGGAAAAACTGACTCTTTGCATTCCATTCTCACTCTAGTATAAATACCCCTCATACCCACGAAATGTAGAGAGTTTCCAGAGAGAACCCTAGAGAAAAACAAGATTGACTCATCCACAATCTTTACATAGTGACTCTTCAAATTCCTCTACTCTTACCCTATCCATTGTTACATCCTTGAGAGGTTCATTACTCAAATCCTTTTCTCACCATACCCATATCTGTGAGAAGGCTTTTTTGTGCTTAGGAAGCAGTTAGGAAGGGACCAATGGATATTGGTTGATGCTATGGGCTATAGCGAAATCCAGTAAGCTAAAGAAGACAAAGGTTCGACGCAACCTCATTGGAGTAAGAAAGCTGGAGGGCTTAGGTACACTAGGTAGATTAGACTTTGAATGTTCAATATGGGTATGAAACACCCTTAAACATTTAGACCCCAAATAATAAATTACCAATTCAAGGTTATTATCAAACAATTAATGTGCGGAACATGAACATAAGCTAAACACAGAATTGATAAACTATCTAAGCCAATTATAATCACATCCACAACAGAAAATAAAAGGCAAAGATAAAGGAAAGGAAGATGCAAACACACGGACAACACACGATGTGTTATCGAAGAGGAAACCGAAGCTCTCGGCGTAAAACCTCTCTGCCACCCTCCAAGCGGTCAATAATCCACTAAAGAATGTAGTTGGGATACATGAACAGCAAAAGACCCTCCAAGCCTAATCTACCTAATGTACCTAAGCCCTCAAAGCTTCTTGCTCCAACGAGGTTGCACCGAACCTATTTCTTCTTTAGCTTATCGGATTCCGCTACTAAACCATAGCATCAACCAATATAGATTGGTCCCTTCATAACTGCTTCCTAAAACACCAAATTAAACCTTTTTACAGATGTGGGTGTGGTGAGATAAGGATTTGGCAAAGAACCTCTCAAGGGCAGGACAATGGAGAGGGTGAGAGCAGAGGAATTTGTAGAGTCTCTAAGGTAAAGATTGTGGATAAATCAATCTTGTTTTTCTCTAGGGTTTCTCTCAGAAATTCTCTCTGAAAGCTCTCAACATTTCGTGGGTATAAGGGTTTATATATAGTGGTGTGTATTTGGAATACGAAGAGTCAGTTATGCCAAACAGGGCTGGTTGGCGACTTGGTCTCACAGCTTGTCCAAGTCGCAAGTTCAAGTTGCGAAGTAACTGCCTGGCCAGCCTGGGACTTTTGTCCTGCAGTGCGACAGCTGGCGCGACCCTTCAGCTCCCCTGTGTGCTTCTCATGTGCTTGCAGTTGGCGGCTTGCCAGTCGCGAGTCAGCCACGAGTCCTAGCGGCGAAACTCTGCTTTTTTGCACATACTTGAGTTTTTCTTTACACTCTCTTCACACACTACCCTTACATGAATCCCACCTAAATACAGGGTTACTAAGTGCTAAATTACAAGCAAATTAGCACGAAATAAATCCAACAAGATGGTTGATAAGTTTCAACCTTACAATCTCCCCCTTTGGCTATTCCGTGACAAAACCCTAAAACAAACTCTAGACTTAACGCGTGGGTTAGGAACAGTTGGAAAACTCACTCACACCTAACTCTAGAATTTGTGAAGCTTTAGAACCATAAGAACAAGTAACTCCTAAAACACAACAACACAATAAGTTCGTTGTATGCAGAAAACTTGTAATGTATATGGAGCAAGCACAATGTGATCAAGCACAATGGAGTAAAGCAATAAACCATGGCAAGACCAAAACAGCAATCACTATAACCAAGTGATCACAATGCTCATTCACACTTGGAATGAACATCCAGACATTCAAGTTGACAAACACAAGGCAAATCACTTAAATGACCAACACTCAACCAATGCACAGTACATGAAGTATGTGCATCTAGGAAAAATCCTACGCGAGCACAAGAGTGACAGTACTTAGAAGGAAATGCATAACATTTAGTTAGAAGTACTGATTTAACAAAGCACAAAGGCTGCATAAAGCATGGTACAAACCACAAAGGCCTACAAGTGTGCATAGAAACAAACCCTTAAAGCTTACAAAAGCAGTATGGGTACAAAGCATAAACATAAACCATAAAAACCTACAAAGGTACCTGGTACAAATATTAAATTACTTCCCTATCATATCACTCCCCCTATCATGAATCATAGGGGCTGTGATGAACTTGGAACATATATACCTGTAACCTAAAACACTTGCACAAAACACATTAGACCCTCAAGGTAAAGCAAGTAATAAAAGGACAAGTATAATGTAGCAAGTAAATTGCGATCAAGTGACCATGATGTGAAACATGTGAGTAACTTAATCATACACCAAACACCAAAACAAAGTTTTCTTATAAACACAATGTCTTCTCCCCTTTGGTATATGCATCTTCCTATGGAATATCTCTCCCCTTACAAATGTGCACGAGAAATAGAATTTCTCCCCCTAAAAATGTGCACAAGGGTCATATAGAATGACAAAAACTCTCTAGTATACTCTCTAGAGTATACTCTCCCCCTTTTTTTAAGGAATAGACAAAGGGTCAAGAAGAAACGAGGGCAAGAGATGAAGGTGCGAATCATGATAATGATGCATGAGGGGTGCAATAATGCATGAGTGGTGCAATGATGCATGAGGGGTGCAATGATGAATGAGAAAATAAAGCTCAAACCTAAGACGAAACAAAATGCTACAAAGTATAAGGTAAACATGACATGCTAGGATGAAGAAACAAGGTATAAACCAATGCATGACAAGGGTAGCAAGGTGTGTGCAAGAGGTGGCAACGTGCAATGCATGACCAATGCATGGAAAATGCACATGTGGGGCAAGGTGTGTTAAATACACAACTAATGAACAAAACATGTTCCTAATGAGGAAACATGAGAAACCCCAAAGTTTGATACTCATCGGAGTCCAAACAAGTGAGAAAATGTCTAAGAGACATTTTATCAAACACCTAGCATGCACACTATGAACAACAATGAGAAATAATGCATGAACAATATGAAATCCACCCTCAATACATGTTCTTTTTGCCACAAGGGGCTAACATCCAAAGCAAATCATTAAAAGAAACCAATCTCATACAAAAATTTGACCAAAAAATAAGTTTTCCGAACACCTATGATGAAAAACTCAACCAAGAGCACAAAACTCTCCAAAATATAATCTAAGGATCAAAAACAATGAAAAGAGTTCATAATTACCTTAGAGATGTTAAACGAATGAAAAACCATTCAAATTGATTGAGTTTTAATATATGAAAAAATGAAAGAGGGGTTTAACAGAGGATCGGAGAGGTTTAAAACAAGTTTCCCACGAAAAAACTCTTTAAAAAGCTGATTCTGGGCATTTGGCGGCTGGGCGAGTCGCGAACGTGTTGACAGTGAGCCGCGAAACCATTCTGTGAGAACTCGCGACTGGGCTTGCGACTAGGCAAGTCGCCAAAACTCACAGCTTGGTTTGGCTAGTTGCAAGTCACCAAAATGAGTGGCCAAAAATTCTGACACTTGTTTTTCAACCCAGAACATGTTTAAACGCTGAAAAACAATATAAGCACTAAGCATGAACACAAAGAGTGATAAAAATCACTTCTAAAAACATATAAAATGATCAAAAATCTTTTTAGATTAATCCATATAAAGATGAGCACACACACATCACATTTAAACAAGTACAATTGAACAAATGAATAATGCATTCATTGAACATTAGGCATGTGTGTTGTGTGTGTGTATCAAGTGTGTAATAGTCCTTAGTCTAGAGTGAAACTTCAATAATCAATTTAATCAAGTCATACACAACTAGTGCTAAGACAAGTGGTCTATCTCAATTATAGAAATGAACATATATGACCTCCCACAAGAAAATGATTACATATCTTTGAAACTTTTCATTTGGCTTCTTTACAATTCATAATATTTGATCATTTTGAATCAATACATCTCATTTTGAGATCGATGCCTGAAATTTTTGATATTTCAATTTGATGAACAAGTCTTTAGCTTTTGGGCATCATACATTTTCATAAAAGTCGCTTTCCCTTTTTCCTAGTCAAATACTAGTATGTGCGATAGGCTTTTGCAGCTCAATATCTCTTTTCATTTGGAGATTTACATTTGGTGATCTCTTTAAGCAAAAACAACAAAATAAAGAGTAGGAAGATATATAAGCACAAGTCTATGCATGTCTCAAAACCAACAAGACTATTGACTAATCATTCATGACAAGCTTGAAGATCGATTTACAATAATCACACAAAGATGTCAAGATTTTTCCCACAAAGATATAAGTGCATAAAGAACAAGCTAAGCTCGTAAATGCATAAAGCCATTTCTATGAAGGTACAAGGCAAAACTCACATGTGATATGTGCTCAAATATATATGATCAAACTTTTTGAATTTTTCACTTTTTATGTGATTTTGGACTTTTACTCATACGAAACCAAAACATAAAAGTAAGATCAAAACAGCAATGCATACAAATAAATGCAAAATGCACAAATGCATGAAGATATGAAGCATCTAATGTATAAGGGGTCCAACAAAGATCAAAAAAATTAGATCAAGGACCAAAAGAGCAAAAGCTCAACCATAGGAACCCTTCCTTATCCAAACAGAATGATTGTTTGGAATGAGTGTCTCATGAGAAGTGAGACGAGGGTTGGAAGAATGAGAACCAGAGATGCACATAGTCAAGGAGTTAAGAGCATTAAACACTTTCTTTAACAACATGCTATTTTCACTCAAATCTGGCTTACTCTTTTTAGCACAACTTCCAAGAAACTCAAGTTTCTCTTTTCTTTTGATTCTTTTAAAAGCATGAAGCTTAAAGCATTGAGGTCTTAGATGACCAAAGGCACCACAATGGTGACAAATAATGTGTTTAGGTCCACTAGGCTTTTTGGGAAGGGATCTAGCAACACGGTTTTGTTCTCTCTTCAACTTATAATATTGAGGTCTTATATGACCAATCACACCACAATGGTGGCAAGTTGGAACAAACTTAGATCCATCCAAAGCCTTAGGTTGAGACCTAAACAGAGCCTTTGACTTAATAGTCTTTCTCTCCACCTTTTGATTTCTTTTATGTGGAGGAATGTACGCCGATTTTTCCTTTGAGGTAGAACACACAATAGGCATACAATCGGGTACCACAACATGATTGCAACAAATATTTTCACCTTTTTTAACAATAGGTTCAGCAATCAAACACTTGGCATGCATCTTAAGAGATTCATTTTCACATTTTATCTCATCAACAAGTTTGTTAGACAAGACAAGTTTGGCATCCAAGTCCATATTCAAACATTTAAACTCTTTTAGTTTTTTAAGAGAATTTTCAGCAAGTTTCTTATATTTTTCAATCAATTTTTTTGCTTCATTGAGTTTAGCAATCAAATCATCCTTTTCACAAAATAACTTGCTCAAATTGTTTTGAAACTTCTTAGCAATTTTCTTCAAAGGTTTGATGTTAGGAATATCCACAATATCCAAAGATTCATGTAGCATAGCATCACAATCATGAGGATTATCACTCATAGAGGCATTTTCACAAACACGTGGCATGTTACATTTATCATTAACCAAATCATACAAAGAGGCATATAAAGCACAATCCATAGCAAATAAACACAAGGGGTCAAGGATCACACTTAGGTATTTAAACCACAACAAGTGTACCGGCTTTTATACCAATTGAATGTTCAATATGGGTATGAAACACCCTTGAACGTTTGGACTCCAAATAACAAATTATCAATTCAAGCTTATTATCAAACAATTAATGTGTAGAACATGAACATAAGCTAAACACAGAATTGATAAACAATCTAAGCCAATTATAATCACATCCACAACAGAAAATAAAAGACAAAGATAAAGGAAAGGAAGATGCAAACACACAAATAACACGCGATGTGTTATCGAAGAGGAAACCGAAACTCTCGGCGTAAAACCTCTCCGCCGCCCTCCAAGCGGTCAATAATCCACTAAAAAATGTAGTTGGGATACATGAACAGCAGAAGACCCTCTAAGCCTTATCTACCCAATGTACCTAAGTCCTCCAAGCTTCTTGCTCCAACGAGGTTGCGTCGAACATATTTCTTCTTTAGCTTACCGGATTCTGCTACTAAACCATAGCATCAACCAATGTAGATTGGTCCCTTCATAACTACTTCCCAAAGCACCAAATTAAACCTTCTCATAGACATGGGTGTGGTGAGATAAGGATTTGGCAAAGAACCTCACAAGGGTATGACAATGGAGACGGTGAGAGTAGAGGAATTTGTAGAGTCTCTAAGGTAAAGATTGTGGATGAATCAATCTTGTTTTTCTCTAGGGTTTCTCTTAGAAATTCTCTCTGGAAGCTCTCAACATTTCGTGGGTATAAGGGTCTATATATAGTGGTGTGTGTTTGGAATACGAAGAGTCAGTTTTTGCCAAACATGGCTGGTTGGCGACTTAGTCTCGTGGCTTGTCCAAGTCGCGAGTTCAAGTCGCGAAGTGACTACCTGGCCAGCTTGGAACTTTTGTCTTATAGTGCGACAGCTGGCGTGACCCTTCAGCTCTCCTGTGTGCTTCTCACGTGCCTGCAGTTGGCGACTTACCAGTCGCGAGTCCTAGCCGCGAAACTGTACTTCTTTGCACATACTTGAGCTTTTCTTCACATTCTCTTCACACACTACCCTTACATGAATCCCACCTAAATACATGGTTACTAAGTACTAAATTACAAGCAAATTGGCACAGAATAAAGCTAACAAGATAGTTGATAAATTTCAGCCTTACAGACTTAGAGGGTCTTCTGTTGTTCATGTATCCCAACTTCATTCTTTAATGGATTATTGACCGCTTGGAGGGCGGCAGAGAGGTTTTACACCAAGAGCTTTGGTTTCCTCTTCGATAATACATCGTTGTGTTGTCCTTATATTTGCATCTTTCTTTCCTTAATCTTTGCTATTTAATTTCTGCTGTGGATGTGATTTTATTTGGTTTAGATTGTTTATCAATTCTGTTATAAGCTTATGTTCATTTTCCGCACATACATTGTTTGATATTAAGTTTGAATTGATAATTTGTAAATTGGGGGTCTAAACGTTCATAGTGTTTTACACGTTATTTGAACTTTCAATTGGTATCAGAGCGGGTGCACTCTTTGTGGTTTACATTAGTGCGATCCTTGACTCCGTATTGAAATGGATTGGTCTCAATCTTTAAATACGCCACCATATTTTGATGGCAGCAACTATGCCTTTTAGAAAGTCCAGATGAGAGCATTTTTGTGTTCAATGGATGAAATCGTTTAGGATGCGGTGGATATTGGATGGACTAGGCCAGAGGTTGCTAAATCTACATGAGATAAGGCAACCCTCGTAGCGTCTAATGCAAATAGCAAAGCACTTAACACTATTTTTTGTGGTGTATCTCTAGATGAGTTCCACAGGATATCTCACATCTCTATTGCCAAGGAGGCATGGTAGATATTGGAGACCACGTATGAAGGAACGAAGAAAGTGAAAGATACTAAGTTGCAAATGTTAACCACTCGGTTTGAGGAGCTGAAAATGAGTGAGGACGAGCCATTTGACTCTTTCTATAGCAAGCTGAAAGAGGTGGTCATTGGCAAGTTCAACTTGGGTGAGAAAACGAAGGACTTAAAGATAGTAAGGAAAATCCTTCGATCATTGCCGAAGAGCTTCCGTGCAAAAGTTACAGCAATTGAAGAGAGTAAGGATCTTGATGATATCAAGGTTCAAGAACTAATTGACTCACTTCAAACATATGAGCTGTCATTGCCATCACAAAGGAAGAGCAAGTCCCTTACTCTTAAGACGATAAATGAGAGGGTTGAAGCTCACGACTCATCGGATGAGGATGTTGTCGATAAAGATGTGGCATATCTTGTGAAGAATTTCCAAAAGTTCTTGAAGTTCAAGAAAAATGGAAAGCTTACTATGAAGGGAAAATTCCCAAATTTTGGAAAGGAGAAAAAGGATTTCAAGAGGAAAGAAGGAAAGGACTCTTAATCATCTCAAGGAATCACATACCTCAAATGCAACGGACATGGACATTTCAAGAAAGAGTGTCCCAATTATTTGAAAGCAAAAGGTAAGGTGTATGCCACCACTCTTAGTGATTCCAACTCCTTTGATTCAGATTCAGATGAAAACTGTGATGGAGAGGGAAATTTTTCTACATTTATGACCATTGCTCATGTAGATTCTTTGAATGATTTGGGTGCACTAGTGAAAGAGCTTGGTGAGCACTCTGAATTGGAGTCAATTGAGATAGTTGAGGAATTTGAAGATGAGGAAGATGAAGAAGCAGTGGGACTACAAGAGACCTACAATTCCCTTATTGAGAAGACCGGTGAATATGCAAAAGTGGCTAACGTAGCCATTAAAAAGATGAAAAGGGCAAAGGAAGATTATGGAAGTTTTCTAGTATGATACAAGGAGACCAAATGTGAAATGGAGATGCTAAATGAAGAGTTAACCGAAGCTTATTCAAAAATCAAATTCCTTGAGCTAGAGGTGGTTCAAGCCAATGCTAAGGTAGAGCGAGTTTCCTCTAAGAAGCTTGATAAAGGACTTGCTCATCAAAAGCCTTTCTCCGACAAAAGCGGATTGGGATACACCGGTGAGAGCAGTTCGGCTGCCAATATATCCAAGGAAATGAAGTTTGTGAAAGCTAAAGAATCGATGGTAGATACCATGAATGCTGAGAAAGTGAAGCCAGAGAAGAAGAAGAATGTGACTGACCTAAGGTTTATGACGTAGCCTCCTAAACAATCAGTGGTCAAACCTAAGGGTAATGGGAAATCACTTCCAAAGTCACAAAAAGGTCGAGAAATCAACACATTTGCCATCACTGTGGACTTCAAGGTCACACCAGACCGAACTGTCATAAGCTGAGAGTACTGAAAAATGCAAGTGATCAAAGGTCAAAAGGACCAAGAAATGACAACAGGACTTGGGCTATTGAGAAATTAAGAGGTCGAGATGGTGATTCCGGAATGATGGATGTGATGAAGATGATTGGTGCATTCACCACCTGCTTGGAAAGCTTCACTAGAAGGTTTGAAAGCCCTAACACTCGTACCCAATCCTATAGGGATGTCACCCCAAACGCACGTGACGTGTGGGTGAAGAAGGGTACTCATGCATAAACATTACAACATATCCATGCATTAATACTTCCTACGTTTTGTGACTATGCTTGGTTGTGTGCTTTTTGCTAGTTTGTGTTGAAAATTGTTTATTTGTTTGTTTGTTTGCTTTAAATGTTTTTATATTGTTGCTTTTGATCAATCTTTTTTTGCTTTTATGTCAAAAATCCAAAAATACATAAAAAGTAGAAAATCCAAAAAGTTTGATCGACATTATTGTGTTTTGTCACAAGCATGTTTTGCCTTGTACCTTTGTACTTATGGCTTTGTGCATTTTCGAGCATAACTTGTTCTTTATGCACTCATATCATTGTGGGAAAAATCTGGACATCTATGTGACTATTGTAAATCGATCTTCAAACTTGTCATGAATGATTAGTCAATGATTTTGTTGATCTTGAGACATGCATAGAATGCATGCCTATATATCTTCCCACTCTTTATTTTATTGTTTTTGCTTAAAGAGCTCAACAAATGTAAATTTCCAAATGAAAAGAGATAATGAACTGCAAAAGCCTGTCGCACATACTAGTATTTGACTAAGAAAAAGGGAAAGCAACTTGAAATAAAATGTATGATGCCCAAAAAGACAAAGGCTAACTCATCAAATTGAAATATCAAAAATTTCAGGCATCGATCTCACAATGAGATGTATTGATTCAAAAAGATCAAATGATATGATGTATATGAAGCCAAATGAAAAGCTTTAAAGTTATGTTATCAAGTTTATGTGGGAGGTCATATATACATATTTCTATAATTGAGATGAGTCACTCTATTTAGTGCTAGTTGTATATGCCTTGATTGAATTGATCATTGAAGCTTCACATTAAACTAAGGACTATCACATTTTTGGTACCCACACACATCACACATGTCTATGTTCAATGAATGCCTTATTCATTTGTGTGATTGTACTTGATAAAGTGTGTTTCACATGCTCAATTTTTGTTGATTAAACACAAAAATATTTTTGAGTGTTTTAGTTGTTTTTGGAAAGTATTTTTTTTTTTTTTACAAAAATTGTCAAAATCTTCAAAAACAGTGATGCCCTGTTTTGGCGACTTAGTCACGGGTTGGTCCAGTCGCATGCCCCAGCCACGAGCCCACACAGAGATTTTTCGCAACTCATTGGCGGGTTAATGTCTCAGTCACGAAAAATATTCAGAACATTTTTCAAAATTTGGGATTTTATGTTTTCTCACGGCTCAGTGTGGCGACTTATTCATGGGTGGAAGGTCCAGTCGCGAGGGGTACACAAAAATTTTCGCGACATACCTCGCGGGTAGACCTTCCAGTCATGAAAAACACTTAGAAAATTTTTCAAAATTTTTGGTTTCTAGATGTCTTGCGTCTTACCCTGGTGACTTGCACGCGACTTGACTTAGTCACGAAAATCACGTGTTTTGTGGAAACAAGTCAGTTTTTTAAATCCTTTTGAGTTTTCCCTCAAACTTTTGTGACTATTCATTGTCTTCCCCATTTGAACCTCTCTCAAACTCATCGTGTTTCTCACAAACACCACCATTCTCATCATTTTCTCAACAACAATCTTCAAGAAAAGGTATGGGTTCTTCATTATATTCAAAGTATTTCATGTCTATTGTCTTGTATTTCTTGATTTTTGTGTTTTTGTTGAGTTTTGGAAATATGTAGTTTCGTATATGGGTTAGGTATGTGTGTTTGAGTTAGTTCTATGGTTATTGTTGACATTGCTTATATGATGCTTGATATACATGTTTGCATGCATGTTTCTCATTTTTGGGTAGTATATCATAATTGTTTTGTGCTGTGCAGATCATGCTCCTTGTATTGTGTCTCAAAGTCTAGTACATGTGTTTCTGTGAATTTCGTAGTCTACATTGTGCATATTTGTGCCTGCACACTTATCACGTTTGCACATCTCTTGCACCATTGTTGATTATTCTTAAATACATGATGATTTTCTGCATACTTGGTTCATTTACCTTGTTTAAGTGATATGTCTTTCTCAATGACAATGTGTGTTTATTTCATGGACTAACTTGGATCTAATCAAGTCTATGTTTGTTATTGTGGCTTTGCACTTATTTCTCTGCTGTGTGTATGTTATTTTATAGATGTCTCGTCGTTCTTCTCGAGGAAAAGAGCCTGTAACTGATCTTTCATCATCTCCTATTTCAAAATGGACTTGAAGTTCATCTCAAGCTTCAAACATTGAGAGATTCAGGACTCTTCTCGACTCAAAGACCTTTGACAGCATTTTTAGAAAGGCTCCTACTGTGGTGGAAAGGGTTGTAAAATTTGATACCTTGGAAACAACATTTATCCCTAAGATTTTTGAAGCAAGAAATTGGGCTGATCTGTTCGAGAATTTCGAAGACTCGGTTGATGAATTAGTTAAGGAATTCTACTCTATTGCTAGATACATCGGAGTAGAGTTGAAATGTTGGGTAAGAGGTGAATGTTCAAAATGTGTGTAAAACACCCTTGAACCTTTAGACCCCAAATTACAAAATATCAATTCAAGCTTATTATCAAATAATTAATATGCGGAACATGAACATAAGCCAAACACAGAATTGATAAACAATTTAAGCCAATTATAATCACATCCACAACAGAAAATAAATGGCAAAGATAAAGGAAGAGAGATGCAAATACAAGGACAACACGCGATGTGTTATCGAAGTGGAAACCGAAACCCTCAGCGTAAAACCTCTCCGCCGCCCTCCAAGCGGTCAATAATCCACTAGAAAATGTAGTTAGGATACATGAACAGCAATAGACCCTCTAAGCCTAATCTACCCAGGTACCTAAGCCCTCCAAGCTTCTTGCTCCAACGAGGTTGCACCAAACTTCTTTCTTTTCTAGCTTACCGGATTCCGCTATAATCCATAGCATCAATCAATACCCATTGGTCCCTTCCAAACTGCTTCCCTTAGCACCAAAATGTCTTCTCACAGACGTGGGTGTGATGAGAAAGGGATTTGGTCAATGACTTCTCAAGGATGTATCAATAGAGAGGAAGAGAGTAGAGGAATTTGAAGAGTCTTTTAGTGAAGATTGGGGATGAGGCAATCTTGTTTTTCTCTAGGGTTTCTCTCACAAATTCTCTCTGGAAGCTCTCTACAGTTCGTGGGTATAAGGGTTTATATATAGTGGTGTGTGTTTAGAATACGAAGAGTCAGTTTTTTCCAAACAGGGCTGGTTGGCGGCTTGGCCTCGCGATTGGTCTAAGTCGCGAGTTCAAGTAGTGAGATAACGGCCTGGCTAGCCTGGACTTTTGTCCTGTAGTGCGACAGTTGACGTGACCCTTCACCTCTCCGCATGCTTCTCACGTGTGTAGCAGTTGGCAGCTTGCAAGCCGCGAGTCAATCACGAGTCCTAGCCGCGAGTCCCTACTTCTTTGCACATTGTTGAGCAATTCTTCACACTCTCTTCTCACACTACCCTTACATGAATTCCACCTAAATACAGGGTTACTAAGTTCTAAATTACAAACAAATTGGCATAGAATAAAGCCAACAAGATGGTTGATAAATTTCAACCTTACAATCTCTCCCTTTGGCTATTCTGTGACAAAACCCTATAACAAACTCTAGACTTAACGCGTGAGTTATGAACAGTTGGAAAACTCACTCACACCTAACTCTAGAATCTATGAAGCTTTTGAACCATGAGAACAAGTATCTCCTGAAACATAACAACATAATAAGTTCATTGTATATAGAAAACTTGTAATGCATATGGAGCAAGCACAATGCAATCTAGCACAATGGAATAAAGTAATAGACCATGGCAAGACCAAAACAAGCAATCACTATGAACAAGTGATCACAATGCTCATTTACACTTGGAATGAACATCTGGACATTCAAGCTGATAAACACAAGGCAAATCACTTGAAGGACCAACACTCAACCAATGCACAGTACATGAAGTATATGCATCTAGGAATAAAGTCTTACAAGGGCACAAGAGTGACAATACTTAAAAGGAAATGCATAACATTTAGTTAGAAGTACTGATTTAACAAAGCGCAAAGGCTGCATAAAGTAAGGTACAAAACATAAAGCCTACAAAGTGCATAGAAACAAACCCTAAAAGCTTACAAAAGCAATATGGGTACAAAGCATAAATAACTATACCAGTGAACCATAAGTTCTCCAAAAGTATAGAAATCATATCAACACAGGATAAAAGTTATAATGAACACATCAGAGAATGTAACTATAAAAACTCCCCCTTTCAGTGTGCACACTCCTTTTCATTCTTAGGCTTCTCTCCCCCTTACTGTGCTGCTCTCCCCCTTTTTGCCACGAATAGCTAAAGGCTTTCTTCCAGCTTCTGTTGAATGTTATCTAGTTGTAACTCAATGGTTTCGAGATGCATTTAAGTTTGACTGTGAAAGGAATTAAGGAGCCATTCCAAATCAGAAATTCGATGAAGCACATTTTCGATAAAGTAGCTTTGCTTGGGAGTTTGGAATCCAAGAGGAACAGATTGTGCAGGAGTAACTATAGCATGAGCAGATGGAGATGCATGTGTGGATGGCTCACTCTTAGGTTTCTTAGAGGAGTGACTCTTGCTTGCTTGGAGAGCGTATATTGATATTGGTCAAGGACGAGGCAAGATTTTCTCATCTGATGAAGGACTAACACCTTCACGAAGGACAATCTTCATGATTAGACTGCAGAATGGAAGAATTGTTCGTGTTGCTGAACGAGCTGCTGTTTTCCCAATAATCTGGAATATGTGAGCACAGATGTCAATCAGGGCACCGGTAATGAGGTCACACAGAAATTTAGCCCTTCCAAGACTAATGAAGGCAGTGTTTGACAGTGGGTAGAGATTGGAAAACATGATCAGCTTTAGAGTTGTCAGTTCAGGTGAAAACAATGCAGTGCTTATAGATGATCCTGTGCTTCCCACTTCATGTTCATTCCCAAGAACTTGAAGAATGTCTTGTGCCTGAAGTACTCTGTCATCGTATGGAGTTCGATCCACATTTTTTGTTCTGGTGATGCGAAGTACCTTAACAATGTAGTCTGCATTCATGGAAAATTTTGTTCCTCGTACTTAGCATTTCAACTCTACCCCTGTGTATCTGGCATTAAAGAAGAATTCCTTAACCAATTCTTTAATTGGATCCTCAAAATTCCCAAAAAGGTCAGCCCAATCTCTTTCTTCAAAAATCTTAGGGATAAATGTTGTCCCTAGGGTATCAAACTTGACGACTCTTTCCACAATGGGAGAAGCCTCTTTGAAAGTGTTTGTGTAGGTTTTTGAGTCAATAGGTGTCCTGAATCTCTCACTGGAAGAGTCCCTAGATGACTTGGATGATAGTCATGTCTGTTTAGCAATCGGGGTTGACGGGTCATCAGTTACAATGTCTTTGCCTTTGGAGGAACAACAAGTCAACTGAAAAAAATCAAACACACAGCAAAGAACCAAATGCAATGCCACAGGGTACACACATTAGTTTGATTAGATTCAGATATAAGAGTGTAAAGCAAAGAGATTTCACAGAATCGCAAAAGTATGAACTAGTCTAACACCAGGAAGACAAGCAACACAGACAAAAGAAATAGGCAAACAAATATGATGAATAACGGTAACAACTCAAAGTCAAATGGGCAATGTGCATCACAAAGTCACAAATGACAAAATACCAAGATCATGAAATGAATGGAGCAACACATTCAAGAACAACATCACAGAGCACAATCTCTCAAAAGACAGAAACATGAAAACACACAAGTAGAATAAGAAACAAAGTAAAGCCAAGACAAGAACATCAAAACACAATACTCACAAAACCCTCAAACTAAGTTCGAACCCATTTAAACTCAACAACACAAAAACACTTCACAAAACAAAAAAATGCTCGAATCAAGTACAATGAAGTGAGATAGAGAAAACCCATACCTTTTTCTTGGTGTTTGATGAAGACATGATGCAAAAATGGAAGCTTTTTTAGAGAGACACGGAGTGTTTGAGAGAGAGAAATGGGGAAGACAATGAACAGTCTTTGATATTCGAGGAAAAACTGAAAAACAATTTTAAAAACTGTTTTTAAAACTCAAAACACGATTTTTTCGCGACTGGATTAAATCGCTAGTTAGTCGCCATGGTAAGCCGCGAAACACTGTAAAACCAAGATTTTTAAAAAATCTTCGAAGTGTTTTTCGCGATTGGAAGGTTTACCCGTGAGATAGTCGCGAGATGAGCCGCGAAAATCTCTGAATACCCCTCGCGACTAAACCTTCCACCCACGAACAAGTCGCCACACTGAGCCGCGAAAATCATAAAAACTCAAATTTTGAAAACTTTTCTAAGTATTTTTCTCGACTGAGACCTTGACTCACCAGTGAGCCGCGAAAAATCTCGGAGTAAGCTCACAACTGGAATATGCGACTGGACCTACCCGGGACTGAGTCGCCAAAACAGGGCAACACTATTTTTAAAATTTTTGACAATTTTGTAAAGACAAAATACTTTCCAAAAACAAACTAAAACACTCAAAAAAAAATTTGTGTTTGATCAACAAAGATTGAGCTTGTGAAAACACATTTAAACAAGTACAATCACACAAATGAATATGGCATTTATTGAACATTGACTTGTGTGTTGTGTGTGGATATCAAAAATGAGATAGTCCTTAGTCTAATGTGAAGCTTCAATGATCAATTCAATCAAGACATACACAACTAGCACTAGATAATGTGACCCATCTCAATTATAGAAGTATGCATATATGACCTCCCACATAAACTTGAGTACATTTCATTGAAGCTTTTCACTTGGCTCCATTTTCAACATAGCATTTGATCTTTTTGAATAAACATATCTCATTGTGAGATCGATGCCTGAAATTTTGAATATTTCAATTTGATGGGTTAGCCTTTGGCTTTTTGGGCATCATACAATTTATTTTGGCCGCTTTCCCTTTTTCCTAGTCAAATACTAGTATGTGTGACAGGCTTTTGCAACTCAATATCTCTTTTCATTTGAAGATTTACATTTGGTGAGCTCTTTGAATAAAGCAATAAATTAAAAGTGGGAAGATATATAGGCACAAGTCTATACATGTCTCAAGATCAACAAAACCATTCACTAATCATTCATGACAAGGTTGAAGATCTATTTATAATAGTCACATAAATTTTAGAATTTCTTCCACAATGATATGAGTGCATACAAGCTAAGCTCGTTAAATGCACAAATCCATTAGTACAAAGGTACAAGGCAAAAACATGCTTTGAGACAAAACTCAACAAAGCCGATCAAACTTTTTAGGATTTTCTACTTTTTATGTGTTTTTGGATTTTTGACACAAAATCAGTAAAAATTTAACAAAAGCAACTTAAATAACAATGCATAAAAATTTGAACTAAAGACAAACACACAAACAATATAACAACCTAAAAGCTTGCAAGAAGCACACAACTAAGCATAATCACAAACATGGGAAGTATTAATCTATGGACATGTTGTAATGCTTATGCATGAGTACCCTTCGTCACCCACACGTCACATGCGTTTGGGGTGATATCCTTGACGGATTGAGTACGAGAGTTAGGACTTTCAAACCTTCTTGTGAAACTTTCCAAGCAATTGGCGAAGGCACCGATTATCTTCATCACATCCATCATTCCTGGATCACAATTTTGACTTCTTGGTTGCTCACCACCCCAGGACCTCTCGTCATTTCTCCTTTCTCTTGATCGAGGAGTGCTTGCATTGTTCAATGCTCTCAGCTTGCGACAATTTGGTCTAGTCTGTCCTTACAATCCGCAATAGTGACAAAGATAGTTCGTTCTAAGACCCTGTAGTGATCTTGGAGGAGACCCTATCTATCTTGGCATGAGCTTGCATACCTATTGCTCAAGAAATCTTACTTTTGTGTAAGCTTCTAATAGCTTATCATTAAGTGCTTCAATCTCGCACTTTGCCTCCTTGTATCGTACCAGCAGACTTTTGTAATCTTCCTCAGCTCTCTTCATCTTCTTCACAGCTGCCTTTGCCACCTTTGCATACTCACATGATTTCTCAAGAAGTAAGGCGTAATTCTCTTAAAGACCAGATATATCTTCATCTTCTTCAACCTCCAATTCTTCAACAACCCCAATAGACTCCAAATCAGAATGCTCCCCAAGCTCCTTCACAAGTGAACCCAGATCATCTGAGGATTCCACATGTGCAATGGTCATGAATGCGGAATAATTTCCTTCTCCATCATAACTATCTTTAGAGTCAGAGTTTGATGAATCAGTATCACTCAAGGTAGTAGCATAGACCTTTCCTTTTGACTTCAAATAGTTGTGACATTCCTTTTTGAAGTGTCCATGTCCATTACACTCGAAACAAGTAATTCCTTGAGAAGATTGGGAATCTTTACTATCTTTCCTTCAGAATTCTTTCTTCTCCTTCCTGGAACTTTGAAATTTTCATTTGTCACCAAATTTTCCATCGTTCTTAAGCTTTAAGAATTTCCAGAAGTTCTTTACAAGATATGACACATCTTTATCTACTGCACCCTCTTCTGAAAATTCATGAGATAGCACTCTCTCATCAATTGTTTTAAGAGCAAGAGATTTGCTCTTCTTCTGCGTGGGCAGTGACAATTCATATGTTTGCAATGAACCGACCAGCTCTTGAACTTTAATGTCGTTAAGATCCTTGCTCTCTTCAATGGCCGTTAATTTGGCACGAAAACTTTCTGGCAGTGATCGAAGAATCTTCCTTACAACTTTAGAATTCTCCGTCTTTTCCCCCAAATTAAATTTGCCGATGACCACCTCGTTCAGCTTATTGTAAAAGGAGTCAAAGGACTCATTCTCACTTATCTTTAGCTCCTCAAAGCGAGTGATCAGAATCTGGAGTTAGGTGTCTTTCACCTTCTTAGTCCCTTCATAAATTGTCTCCAAAATTTCCCATGCTTCTTTCACAATGGTGATATGTGAAATCCTGTGAAATTCTTCTGGAAAGGCACCACAGAAAATGGCATTCAAGGCTTTGCTATTTGCATTAGCCGCTGCAAGAGCTGCCTTATCCCAAGTGGATTTTGCGACCTCCGGTCTAGTCCAACCAACTTCAACTGCATCCCACATAGCATCATCAATAGAACACAAAAATGCCATCATTCAAACTTTCCAAAATGCATAATTATTACTATAAAAAAATGGTGGCACAGTAAGAGATTGAGACCTATCCATCTCAAAACGGGGTCAAGGATCGCACTAAGGTATTTAAACCGCAACAAGTGCACCTGCTCTGATACCAATTGAATGTTCAAAATGTGTGTAAAACACCCTTGAACTTTTAGACCCCAATTTACAAAATATCAATTCAAGCTTATTATCAAACAATTAATGTGTGGAACATGAACATAAGCCAAACACAGAATTGATAAACAATCTAAGCCAATTATAATCACATCCACAACAGAAAATAAATGGCAAAGATAAAGGAAGAGAGATGCAAACACAAAGACAACACGCGATGTGTTATTGAAGAGGAAACCGAAGCCCTCGGCGTAAAACCTCTCCGCCGCCCTCCAAGCAGTCAATAATCCACTAGAAAATGTAGTTGGGATACATGAACAACAATAGACCCTCCAAGCCTAATCTACCCAGGTACCTAAGCCCTCCAAACTTCTTGCTCCAACGAGATTGCACCGAACCTTTTTCTTTTCTAGCTTACCAAATTCCGCTATAATCCATAACATCAACCAATACCCATTGGTCCCTTCCAAACTGCTTCCCTTAGCACCAAAATGCCTTCTCACAGATGTGCATGTGATGAGAAAGGGATTTGGTTAATGACCTCTCAAGGATGTATCAATGGAGAGGAAGAGAGTAGAGGAATTTGAAGAGTCTTTTAGTGAAGATTGGGGATGAGGCAATCTTGTTTTTCTCTAGGGTTTCTCTCACAAAATTTTCTCTGAAAACTCTCTACATTTCGTGGTTATAAGGGTCTATATAGAGTGGTGTGTGTTTGGAATACAAACAGTCAGTTTTTCCCAAACAGGGCTGGTTGGCGGCTTGGCCTCGCGACTGGTCTAAGTCGCGAGTTCAAGTAGCGAGATAATGGTCTGGCCAGCCTGGGACTTTTGTCCTGTAGTGCAACAGTTGGCATGACCCTTCACCTCTCTGCATGCTTCTCACGTGTGCAGTAGTTGGCAGCTTGCAAGCTGCGAGTCAGTCGCGAGTCCCTGCTTCTTTGCACATTGTTGAGCAATTCTTCACACACTACCCTTACATGAATCCCACCTAAATACAGGGTTACTAAGTGCTAAATTACAAGTAAATTGGCATGGAATAAAGCCAATAAGATGGTTGATAAATTTCAACCTTACAAGAGGAACATAATTCTCCATCAATCCAAAATACATTGCAAAGGTTCTTCGCATCACCAGACCAGCAAATGTTGACCTCACTTCGTATGATGACAGACTACTTCAAGTACAAGATATTCTTCAAGTTCTTGGGCCTGATCATGAAGTTAGAAGCAATGGCTCATCTATAGGCACTGCACAATTTACGCCTGAACTGACAACTCTAAAATTGATCATGTTCTCCAACCTCTACCCATTGTCTAACACCGCTTTCATCAATCTTGGAAGAGCACAATTTCTATGTGATCTCATTACCGAAGTTCCGATTGACATCTGTGCCCACATCTTTCAGACCATTGGGAAAGCAGCAGCTCGATCAGTAGCCCGAACATGTATTCCTTTTTGTAGTCTCATCATGAAGATTATGCTTCTTAAAGGTGTCCATTCACCAACAGATGGAAAAATTGTGTCACTTTCTCGACCAATATCCATGATAACTCTTCAAGCAAGCAAGAGTCACTCCTCTAAAGCACTTAAGAGTGAGCCATTCACCCATGCCACTCCATCTGGCCATGATTCAGCTACACCTATGCATACTGATACCGTTTCTCCCATTCCTTCTGAGATGCAAACAACTGGCACTCCATCTGCACTTCCTAGCTCTCGAGCTGACAGGTTGAGCACTTTGATTGAGAGTGTGTCTCAACGGATTTCCGGTTTCGAACGACTTCTCTACTCCACCAACAACCAAGTTCAAATGCGTCTCACAGCCATTGAGACACAATTAGATGTTATTCAGCAAAAGCTGGAAGAAAGTCTTTAGTTATTCGTGCCAAAAAGGGGGAGAGATAGCATTCAGTAAGGGGGAGAGCAACACAAGAATGAGGAGTGTGCATACTGAAAGGGGGAGTTGTGTGCTTAAGAAGAGGAAGCTGATATATCTACACTCACACATACTTTTGGATAGTCTAACAAACTTTTGTTTTGCTTGTCTTGTTTATAGCTACTTGCTGTTTTTATAAACTCTTGTGTGGACAGTTTAAGCTTACTGTTCTGTAAACATTGGTGAGTAAAAAAATAATTTCAGCTGTAGGTTCAAATTAGAACTAGTAATAACTTTTGACGTAAGATTTTGATATGATTTTTATGAAAGTATTACGAAAAATGTTGTGAATATAACATTTTTCATTGAAAAATATAATTGTTAGTAATAAATATAGGAAGAATAAATGATAATAAAAAATAAAAATAAAGAATGAGTGAAGAAATAATATTTAAATGAGATAGAGAATGTGTTAGAGAATTTGATAGAAAGTGTATTTGAAAAAGTTCGTAATTAAAAGGTAAAAGTCACTATTCATTCTTAAAATAGTATAAAAATTTGAAAAATCTGCCGAATGTGCTCTTAAAGGGTTGTTCTTTCCACTTTAGCCATAAATTTAAAACCAAAAGCTAACATGTAAAGAGCAACAAATAACAGGTGAAGAAATATTAAAAAAAAAAAAAAACATTTAAACATATTCAAGCAAATATCCAAATCTCGAATCGTGGTTCCAAATGGTGAGTAACGTATCTCGAATCTCAAAAGATCGAATCTTAATAAGACCAAGAAGCGTCCTTCCAACTGCGACAAGGATTGGACATGTTAACCAAAAAAAAAAAAAAAAAAAAAAGATAAGGATTGGACAAGGAAAAGTTCTTTTCGAAATGACTACGCATTGTTTCGAAAGTGCCAACAAGGAAAGGACGAAATAGAGTACTTTTACTTTTTCTCAGTTCTCCATCAAAGGACACAATTCCTTTCCAAATGACATACAAACAAGTGTTGCAAGTATCAATAACTTTTGACTGAAGAGGGCATGGGAATCATCTTCCATTTCATTTCTTTTCTTCTCTTCAACAATCACTTCCAAACTTTTAGTGTAGAGGAGTTGCGTTCAAGTATTAACAACATTTGGTGGTCTCTATATTGAGGGAAGCTCCATAATCCACTAGAACTTCAATCACTCTTCAGGTAGATATAACATCTATGCATGCATTCAATTCTTTTGTTCCTCCTGATGTCATTCTTCTTTCATGTTTTGTTATATTGTTGGACGAAAATATGTACGGTTTGTTAGCACTATCTCATCTGTGTGTTTTTTGTTTTTACTGTTTCGCACGCAGACACCTTGTTTCAGTATACATTTGTTAATCAGGTACAAACATAAGCAGTTTATAGAGAATATTGAACCCAATGCTTTCATCAATACCATCGGCAAAAGGACAGGACGGGAATTAAAAATTTTTTTGGTAGCCAAAGT
This sequence comes from Quercus suber, assembly GCF_002906115.3. Taxonomy (NCBI): domain Eukaryota; kingdom Viridiplantae; phylum Streptophyta; class Magnoliopsida; order Fagales; family Fagaceae; genus Quercus; species Quercus suber. The sequence continues at coordinate 26,656 of NW_027070174.1, forward strand.
TTAGAAAAAAACATTCCACCTTATTTAAGAATAAGAAATATACTAAAATTCAAAGCTACATAAAAAATAATAAAATATAAACGTAATGATAGACATAAAATAAGAAATATACTACCATCTGTTTAGTTTATATTAACAAAATATGAACATAATAATATAGTATAAAATAACTTTTTGGTTTTGAGTAATGATAGAGATACAATATTTTTTACAATTGTTATGATTATAGTGACATCACTTTATCAAGGTATAGTGATACACCAATTATATCATTTTTATTATGCACCAATTAGAGTATGTTATGTTGTTATTAGTTACGAAAAAAAAAAAAAAAAGGTGTGTACCTAAATTTATTGTATCATTCTCTCCGTTGCTTCTCTCACAAAGAGAGAGAGAGAGAGAGAGAGAGAGAGGAAAAAAATGGAGAATGAGAGCTGCCGGAATGTCCTTGAATGTGAAGGAGAAAAAGAAAATAAAAGAAGGGGCAGGGTGGGTAGAGATAGGTTGGACACGGGTGTGGAGGAGAAAAACAAGAAAAAATGAAAATGAAAAAAAGAAATGAAAACATATGGATGGGAATGAATTGAATGAAAAGGAAAAATAATATAAAAAATAAAAAATCTTAATTGAGAAATGCTATCATAATATTTTCACAATAAATTTTAAGTAATAAATTGTTATTAGTTAATATTGGTGAGTAAAAAAATAAGGAAAATGTTAATGAGTGCCGTTAGGGCATTGGTTAAAAATCTATTTTAAGAAAGTTTTGATATCACTTTTATGAGAAATGAAAAATACTGTCAAAATATTAATTGTTTTTTTTTTCTTTTCCCAAAAAAACTTTCTTTAATTAGATTGTTAACCAATGCCTTACGACACTAATTAACATGACTCAAAAAATAATTTTGAAGGTGGTTCAAATTAGAACTAATAATAGCTTTTCACATAAGATTTTAATATGATTTTTGTGAAAGTATTGCGAAAAATGTTATGAATATAACATTTTTCATTGAAAAATATAATTGTTGAGAATGAATTTAGGATAAATAAATGATAATAAAAAATAATAAAGAATTAATGAAAAAATAATATTTAAATAAGATAGAGAATGAGATAAAAAAATCTGTTAAAAATTGTATTTGAAAAAGTAAGTAATTAAAATATAATAATTAGTTTATTTTTCAAATAATACAAAAATTTGAATTACCTGCTAGATGTACTTTAAATAGTTGTTCTTTCCACTTTAGCCATAAATTTAAAACCAAAAGCTAACATGTAAAGAGCAACAAATAACAGGTGAAGAAATATTTAAAAAAAAAAAAAAAACATTTAAACATATTCAAGCAAATATCCAAATCTCGAATCGTGGTTCCAAATGGTGAGTACCTTATCTCGAATCTCAAAAAGACCGAATCTCAATAAGACCAAGAAGCTTCCTTCCAACTGCGATAAGGATTGGACGTGTTAACCGAAAAAAAAAAAAAAAAAAAGATAAGGATTGGACAAGGAAAAAAGTTCTTTTTCCAAATGACTACACATTGTTTCGAAAGTGCCAACAAGGAAAGGACGAAATACTTTTACTTTTATCTCAGTTCTCCATCAAAGGACACAATTCCTTTCGAAATGACATACAAACAAGTGTTGCAAGTATCAATAGCTTTTGACTGAAGAGGGCATGGGAATCATCTTCCATTTCATTTCTTTTCTTCTCTTCAACAATCACTTCCAAACTTTTAGTGTAGAGGAGTTGCGTTCAAGTATTAACAACATTTGGTGGTCTCTATATTGAGGGAAGCTCCATAATCCACTTGAACTTAAATCACTCTTCAGGTAGATATAACATCTATGCATGCATTCAATTCTTTTGTTTCTCCTGATGTCATTCTTCTTTCATGTTTTGTTATATTGTTGGACGAAAATATGTACGGTTTGTTAGCACTATCTCATCTTTGTGTTTTTTGTTTTTACTGTTTCGCACGCAGACACCTTGTTTCAGTATACATTTGTTAATCAGGTACAAACTTAAGCAGTTTATAGAGAATATTGAACCCAATGCTTTCATCAATACCATCGGCAAAAGGACAGGACGGGAATTTAAAATTTTTTTTTGGTAGCCAAAGTTTAGAAAAAAACATTCCACCTTATTTAAGAATAAGAAATATACTAAAATTCAAAGCTATATAAAAAATAATAAAATATAAACATAATGATAGACATAAAATAAGAAATATACTACCATCTGTTCAGTTTATATTAACAAAATATGAACATAATAATATAGTATAAAATAACTTTTTGGTTTTGAGTAATGTTAGAGATACAATATTTTTTACAATTGTTGTGATTATAGTGACATCACTTTATCAAGGTATAGTGATACACCAATTATATCATTTTTATTATGTACCAATTAGAATATGTTATGTCATTAGTTATGAAAGAAAAAAAAAAAAAAAGGTGTGTCCCTAAATTTATTGTATCATTTGTGAAAGCAGATAATATCAAATTTGTGCCTTAGTGTGATATCCCAAATTTGATTGGATATTGTGTGAGTGGGAGGAGTTCCACATTAGACTTATTCTAGGTTGATATGTGCTTTATTAATAAGGACAAGGAACTTCAATTGTGTCTAGTTCTTTTGGAGTATAGTGCAAATGTGATTTACATTTTTTTCTTGGGTCATTACATACTTTTGCCACAATGATGATGTGATCAACTATGAGTAGTAAAGAAAAAATGATGAGTTCATTTGAAAGCGATTTTTATTATTCATAGCTAATCACATCATTAAGTTGTGGTAAATGGTGTGGCTGTAGAAGACTTGTTGTATTAATATTTGTGTTGCTTTAGAACATTCATGGTTTAACCATTTGAGATTTTTTTTTTTTTTTTTTTTTTGTGAGAAAAATAGAAAAAAAAATTTGAAGTGTTTGGGAATAAAATATATATGTTTTCATGTCATAACAAACTAAACTTTTAAAAAATAATTCTTTACAGATGACAAAGTAAATACACTAATCTTCCTAAAATTTCATTTACTTTGTATTGCAAGTCACCTACTTTGATATATATATATATATATATATAAAATAAAAAATAAAAAACTACAGGCATAACCTCTTTCGAAAACTTTTTGTACAATCCACTTTATTGTCTCCTATTTACAATCTGCCATCTTCAGTTGTTAGGAGGAAAAAAATTTGTGAATATTAACTTATTATTCCACTTAAGACTCAAGCAACTCCTTTTTTTTTTTTTTTTTTTTTTTTTTTAAAGGACACACTTAAGTCTCAAACCTAATAATCAAACACACACCACTGAAATTAAATGCCAATACTAATCTAAAAAATATGGGATGCTCTCTCAATTGAGATCTATTTAATTCTTTTGTCTCTTGCCTACGAGATCTAGATGCGCCATTATTTATTTATTTATTTTATTTTTGAAACACCACATCAACATCAAAAACGCTATTTCTTCAATTAAATTTCAGACAGTTTTATTTTGACAAACATTTCGAAAAAAAAAGGCCCGAAAGCCTTCACAAAATTAAGAAAAGAAGAAAAAGAAAGAATAAAATTCTAGTTGCGCAAAAGTAGAAACCATCTCTATCTATATATTTAAAAAGCTAAAGTGTAGCATTTATTATTGTAACATTTCTGTTGAGTTACATCAGAGACTATATCATCCACCTATTTCAAATACACTATCTCTTATTTTTAACTCTTTTCCTTTTATTAATTTTCCAACTTATTGTTACATTTTCTCCTATTTTTTCTCATTCTTTTTACATTTTTTTTAATCTCCCCACCACTATCTACCTTAAGATCACTTTTTTTCTATCCCATTATTTATTTATTTATTTATTTATTTTGGTTTTTCTTTTTCCCATAATCCTATGATAAATTTAAAATTCTCACTCTTATTCTATGCATAGTTTTCATACACAAAAAAGGTTATTTTTCTAAATTTCTCTCTCTCTCTCTCTCTCTCTCTCTCTCTCTCAATTTTTTTTTCCATGCTTTGGTGGAATTTTTATTTTTCTTGCATTCTACTTTGTTGATGAAATTTTTCATTATTTGGAACTATACTTTTGATTGATGTGATTAAATTTTGTGTTTTTAAATTGTTATCTTTTTTTCTTCTCTTTGATTTCATAAATATTATCCTATTGCATTATATATATATATATAATGTTATTTTATTTCATAACATGACTTGGATAATTTGGTGTTTGTTACTATCTTTTTTATTATTACAATTTTTCTTCTCATCTTATTCTCTCTCATACTCTCTCCTTAAATAGTTGCTACTTTCTCTCTCTTGATTTTTTATTCTTTTTTGCAACTCTATTTTAGGTTAATGAATCATTATGATTTTTAAACTCTATAAGTAAGAGATCTCTTACTTATAGTTTTGGTTTTATTTCATTCTTAATTATTTTGGATGTAAGAATTTGAATTTATATCAAAACAAAATCTTGGCTATCCTAATTATAGATCAACATTTAGGTCCATTTTGGTCTATTCAGTTCAGTTCGGTCTACTTTGGTCCACGTCAATCGAATTCAATCCATTTGGTCTACATTGGTCCATTTCTCTCCAATTTGTTCCATCTAGTCCACTTCGGTCCAATTCAGTCCAATTTGGTCCATTCTGTCCATTTGGTGTACTTGCTTAAGAATGGGAACAATCTATTTCGGTTTACTTCAGTCCAATTTGGGGTATTACTTAAGAATAGGCAAAGACAAGTTTGGGTTAAGAGTATTATCAATNTTTTGTTTTTACTGTTTCGCACGCAGACACCTTGTTTCAGTATACATTTGTTAATCAGGTACAAACTTAAGCAGTTTATAGAGAATATTGAACCCAATGCTTTCATCAATACCATCGGCAAAAGGACAGGACGGGAATTTAAAATTTTTTTTTGGTAGCCAAAGTTTAGAAAAAAACATTCCACCTTATTTAAGAATAAGAAATATACTAAAATTCAAAGCTATATAAAAAATAATAAAATATAAACATAATGATAGACATAAAATAAGAAATATACTACCATCTGTTCAGTTTATATTAACAAAATATGAACATAATAATATAGTATAAAATAACTTTTTGGTTTTGAGTAATGTTAGAGATACAATATTTTTTACAATTGTTGTGATTATAGTGACATCACTTTATCAAGGTATAGTGATACACCAATTATATCATTTTTATTATGTACCAATTAGAATATGTTATGTCATTAGTTATGAAAGAAAAAAAAAAAAAAGGTGTGTCCCTAAATTTATTGTATCATTTGTGAAAGCAGATAATATCAAATTTGTGCCTTAGTGTGATATCCCAAATTTGATTGGATATTGTGTGAGTGGGAGGAGTTCCACATTAGACTTATTCTAGGTTGATATGTGCTTTATTAATAAGGACAAGGAACTTCAATTGTGTCTAGTTCTTTTGGAGTATAGTGCAAATGTGATTTACATTTTTTTCTTGGGTCATTACATACTTTTGCCACAATGATGATGTGATCAACTATGAGTAGTAAAGAAAAAATGATGAGTTCATTTGAAAGCGATTTTTATTATTCATAGCTAATCACATCATTAAGTTGTGGTAAATGGTGTGGCTGTAGAAGACTTGTTGTATTAATATTTGTGTTGCTTTAGAACATTCATGGTTTAACCATTTGAGATTTTTTTTTTTTTTTTTTTTGTTGAGAAAAATAGAAAAAAAAATTTGAAGTGTTTGGGAATAAAATATATATGTTTTCATGTCATAACAAACTAAACTTTTAAAAAATAATTCTTTACAGATGACAAAGTAAATACACTAATCTTCCTAAAATTTCATTTACTTTGTATTGCAAGTCACCTACTTTGATATATATATATATATATATATAAAATAAAAAATAAAAAACTACAGGCATAACCTCTTTCGAAAACTTTTTGTACAATCCACTTTATTGTCTCCTATTTACAATCTGCCATCTTCAGTTGTTAGGAGGAAAAAAATTTGTGAATATTAACTTATTATTCCACTTAAGACTCAAGCAACTCCTTTTTTTTTTTTTTTTTTTTTTTTTTTAAAGGACACACTTAAGTCTCAAACCTAATAATCAAACACACACCACTGAAATTAAATGCCAATACTAATCTAAAAAATATGGGATGCTCTCTCAATTGAGATCTATTTAATTCTTTTGTCTCTTGCCTACGAGATCTAGATGCGCCATTATTTATTTATTTATTTTATTTTTGAAACACCACATCAACATCAAAAACGCTATTTCTTCAATTAAATTTCAGACAGTTTTATTTTGACAAACATTTCGAAAAAAAAAGGCCCGAAAGCCTTCACAAAATTAAGAAAAGAAGAAAAAGAAAGAATAAAATTCTAGTTGCGCAAAAGTAGAAACCATCTCTATCTATATATTTAAAAGCTAAAGTGTAGCATTTATTATTGTAACATTTCTGTTGAGTTACATCAGAGACTATATCATCCACCTATTTCAAATACACTATCTCTTATTTTTAACTCTTTTCCTTTTATTAATTTTCCAACTTATTGTTACATTTTCTCCTATTTTTTCTCATTCTTTTTACATTTTTTTTAATCTCCCCACCACTATCTACCTTAAGATCACTTTTTTTCTATCCCATTATTTATTTATTTATTTATTTTTTTGGTTTTTCTTTTTCCCATAATCCTATGATAAATTTAAAATTCTCACTCTTATTCTATGCATAGTTTTCATACACAAAAAAGGTTATTTTTCTAAATTTTCTCTCTCTCTCTCTCTCTCTCTCTCTCTCTCTCAATTTTTTTTTCCATGCTTTGGTGGAATTTTTATTTTTCTTGCATTTCTACTTTGTTGATGAAATTTTTCATTATTTGGAACTATACTTTTGATTGATGTGATTAAATTTTGTGTTTTTAAATTGTTATCTTTTTTTCTTCTCTTTGATTTCATAAATATTATCCTATTGCATTATATATATATATATAATGTTATTTTATTTCATAACATGACTTGGATAATTTGGTGTTTGTTACTATCTTTTTTATTATTACAATTTTTCTTCTCATCTTATTCTCTCTCATACTCTCTCCTTAAATAGTTGCTACTTTCTCTCTCTTGATTTTTTATTCTTTTTTGCAACTCTATTTTAGGTTAATGAATCATTATGATTTTTAAACTCTATAAGTAAGAGATCTCTTACTTATAGTTTTGGTTTTATTTCATTCTTAATTATTTTGGATGTAAGAATTTGAATTTATATCAAAACAAAATCTTGGCTATCCTAATTATAGATCAACATTTAGGTCCATTTTGGTCTATTCAGTTCAGTTCGGTCTACTTTGGTCCACGTCAATCGAATTCAATCCATTTGGTCTACATTGGTCCATTTCTCTCCAATTTGTTCCATCTAGTCCACTTCGGTCCAATTCAGTCCAATTTGGTCCATTCTGTCCATTTGGTGTACTTGCTTAAGAATGGGAACAATCTATTTCGGTTTACTTCAGTCCAATTTGGGGTATTACTTAAGAATAGGCAAAGACAAGTTTGGGTTAAGAGTATTATCAATTGCTTGAGTAATATCAATTGTAATTATATGATAAGTTTTGGTTATCATAATAATTTCCTTAAGAGAATGAGAATTTAAATAATAACTTTGAAACTTAAATTTTAGTTGTACCAACAAAAAAAAAAAAAAAAAAAAAAAAAAAGGAAAATATAATGCATAATAACAATAGTTAAAAGAGTATGGATCATTTCAAAAAATATATATATATCAATCATAAACATTAAAAATGATAAAATTATATATTCGTAAAAATAAAGTGATAAAAATTACTTTTTAAAATTGTTCAATTTTGAGGGAGAACAAATTATCTACAATCAAATTTCAAGAATAAACTATACATATTCAGTATAAGTTTGTTATAAGTTTTAATTATCATAATAATCTCTTTTGAGAGAATAAAGAATTTGAATAATTTATTTGAAACTTAAAACGTTTAGTTGTACAAAAAAAGGAAAAAAAAAAAAAAACATATCATACTATAACGTAATTTTAAAGAATATGAATTCCTTATAAAGGAATAATATTCATCAAACATGTCAAAACAATATAGTGATATATTCGTAGAGATAGAAAGATGAAAAAAATAATTTTAGAAATTGTTTAAATTTTAGAGATGAAACCGTGACTTTTTCAGTCACTTAATGGCACGATTTTAGTTTATAAAATACACAGTATGTGTAATACACCTGTTTGAACTAAACATAGCCCAAAATCAATATCTCTTTGTGCTTGTCGAGCTAATTTGGCTTATGGAAAGAACTTGCACACATTTCGTCATGCATCATACAATTTATATGTAATACTGAAATCTTCCTTTTCAGGTACGCAGAAGCCAATCAATAAGTTCAAATGGCAACAAAAGATTTCAATTCAAACGACGGTAAATTTTTTACTCTCCCATTGGTTAATAGTGTGGGCATTCAATGAGTTCTTAACAAAATGGATATGTCTGACTAAGATATCACCAAAGTTAGCATTCATATATATATATATATATATATGAGATGTGCTACGTCTACAATATTTTTACAACTTTTTCACAACATTTTCACAACAAATCATAGGTAGTTAGTTATTATTGGTTCAAATTTGAACTTAACACTAAGATTACTTTTTTGCCCCAACAATAGCAATTAATAACAATCTACCACTTAAGATTTACTGTAAAAATGTTGTGAAAATATTGTAGACATATCATTTCTCTCTCTCTATATTTATATATATATATATATATGATTCTTCACTTTTTTTTTTTTTCTTTCACGTCCACTTTTATGTGTTAAATTGTTGACATTCACACATCAATTGTGGATATGTAAACACTGAATACAAATTAGAATATATTTTTCCTTCCATGAAATAGTTGCACTATGATTTTTACTAATAACGAGAAGAATTTCATCGTATAGAGCGTGGGAGGCTTTATCGGGCTGCACTAAATGGTGACTGGAAATCTATCAAGGATATACAAAAAATTCAAAGAAAAATTACAAAGAAAGGAGAAACCACTCTTCATATTGCTGCTGCAGCAAACCAAGAAGAATTTGTGAGGAATTTATTGAAGACGATGATTAAAGACAACCTAACAACTGAAAACACTGTTGGGAATACTGCCTTGACCTATGCTGCTGCAACTGGAAATGTGAATATTGCCATGGCAATGCTGGAGAAAAATCATAAGCTGCCAAACCTGGGTAGTGGAATAAAGCCACTCTATATGGCTGCTTCATTAGGACACGGACAAATGGCGAATTATCTTTATTCTCAGACTAGAGAGAGAGTTCGCGAGTGGATGACAAAGAACAGGCTAAATATTTATCGCATTGTGTTAGGGGTGGCTTATATGGTAAGCATAAGTAATTATAATGTTTCTTGCCTTTTTTTTTTTTTTTTTTTTTGGGGGGGGGGGGGGGGGAGAGGTGTTTTCATCTGGAGTAAAACTTCAGGGTTAAAATTGGGTATTGAAGTCACATCTAAGTCATTTAATTCTAAATGGAAGTTACAAATGATGGTTTGATTTTTTTTCATTCCAGAATTTGAAGTTTAAAACATTAATCAGGTTTAAACATTGAAAATGGTATTGTTAAGTTAACACAATCTAAACCGTTCATTTAATTTCTAAATGAGGAAAAGTTAACAATTTCACTCATTTTCTAAATGTGGTATCAAAGTATTGATGGACTGGAGATTTTGGTACTGATTTATATACTGATCGGTCATCTTCACCTCAATATTTAAATTTTTAGTTTCATTGAACTTTACTATGCCATCCTTTTTTCTTTTCTTTTTTGAAACTACAATATCAAATAAATTGTTGTATTGTGAATGAGATTCTTCATAATAGAATTTTATATGATGGAGATAAATTATGCCTCTCTAACAAGCTGGCTTAAGAACTTTGGAGGCTTAATGCGAAAAGTTTAAGTGAGGTCCTTTTTGAAATTCAATTT
>NW_027070174.1:36701-146163 GCF_002906115.3 Quercus suber
TGGGGGGGGGGGGGTGGGGATGGTTTGATTTTTTTTCATTCTAGAATTTGAAGTTTAAAACATTAATCATGGTTTAAACATTGAAAATGGTATTGTTAAGTTAACACAATCTAAACCGTTCATTTAATTTCTAAATGAGGAAAAGTTACACAATGATGGTTTGATTTTTTTTCATTCCAGAATTTGAAGTTTAAAACATTAATCAGGTTTAAACATTGAAAATGGTATTGTTAAGTTAACACAATCTAAACCGTTCATTTAATTTCTAAATGAGGAAAAGTTAACAATTTCACTCATTTTCTAAATGTGGTATCAAAGTATTGATGGACTGGAGATTTTGGTACTGATTTATATACTGATCGGTCATCTTCACCTCAATATTTAAATTTTTAGTTTCATTGAACTTTACTATGCCATCCTTTTTTCTTTTCTTTTTTGAAACTACAATATCAAATAAATTGTTGTATTGTGAATGAGATTCTTCATAATAGAATTTTATATGATGGAGATAAATTATGCCTCTCTAACAAGCTGGCTTAAGAACTTTGGAGGCTTAATGCGAAAAGTTTAAGTGAGGCCCTTTTTTTTTTTTTAAATATATATTTAAATATTAATTAAATAATTTTTTTTTTTGAGATTCCTTTTTGAAATTCAATTTGTTTTTTAACTTTTTTTTTGGTTAAAGCTTTTCATATCTGGATAGTTATAAGTTAGCATATTTGTCTCCTATTAATTTAGATTTAATTTTGTTAGTCATATTTTGACTATTTTATTTTTTCCTTTTATCTTTTATGTTTTGGGATATAGTAGGACATTTTTAATATATTCTATTGATCAATAAAATGAGTTAGAATTTTTTATTTATTTAAAATATATAGATAAATATATTATATAATATTAGCTAAAAGTGAGGGCGTTCTTTTATTTGTATCCTTAGGCCATTGTCTTAGTTGCCCTGCTGTCTAATCTCTAAACAAAAGTTCCAATGTCCGGCCAACGCCAGTTATGTGAAATCTAGTGCATGAGGAGAAAAAAATTGTCAAAAGAAACTGTTCTGTCTTTTGTCATATGCTTATGTCATTCTTCCTAGTATATCTTTCATGAAAGAAATATTCAACATGTTCCTTCTCAATATTTTTATTATTATTTATTTTATCAATAAAACATAACTAAATTCTACAACACACGGAGAAGAAAAATAATTTCGTCAATGAATATTTTTACTTGGAATTTTTGGTTTTGGTGTAAAATAATGCAGGAGTAGCATTGCAAATGCTGGAGGACAACTCTAATTTAGCTGCCGCTGGAAACTCAGATGGAGAGACTGCATTGCATGTGTTAGCTCGCGATCCTTCCGCATTTGTTAGTGAAATTCGACCATGTGAGGTTTTTTTTCTTTTTCTTTTTTTAGTTTAGTTTATTTTATTTTATTTTTAAAATTTTTTTATCATGTGAGTTATTTTGACTGAAATTCTTAGACATATGACTCTAGTTAAATTAACTAATTACCAAAATTGATTAATTAATTATATACTATATATAATTAGTGTATAGTCTTGTACATATGCATGGGTAAAATTAAAATCAATCACAATTATACAGTTTAAATTATATATTTTTTTGGAAAAGAGATTCAAATTATAATAGTATTAGCTTACACTTTTTTAAAATATAAATTTCTAAAATATGTTATGGTTTCTCATTATATATATGATTTAGAATTTAATTTGATTTAGACTTTTCAGTTTTTGCACTCAATAATTCACTAGCCATAAAAAAAAAAAATAGATAGACACGTGGCAAAAAATTGGACTCTAATTGAAATTTAATTTAGAATCTAATTAGATTTAAAATCTTCAATTTTTACACTTAATAATTCACTAATTCACTTGATATAAAATTAAAAATTAAATGCGACACGTGGTGCAACATTGAGAATCCAATAAAAATCTAATTGGATTTACTTTAAGCTTTACTTAAATATATATTGCAAAAATCTAATCCACAATTCATTCCTATTATGCCACTTGGGATATCAAATGTACCCGTTTAGGCCCAACTAAAATATGTATTTGTATGTTACTACCATGCACCCTTGGCATGATTGTTACTCCCTCCAAGTATAAGTTCTTGTGCAGTGTAGAGGAAATGACCGAGATTCAAATCTCTATGAGAGAGTTTCACACGCACACACTTATAATAAGCTAGAGTTAATTCTATCTCAAAAAAAAAAAAAATCATAAGTATTTGTACGTAATTGCAACGTTTAAAACAAAAACATAAGTATTCATACGCAATTGCAACATTTAAAACAACTACATGCAACACTGCTTAACCTATTTATATTATGGGTTTGGCTTACTTCCATTACTTTTTTAAACTGAAATCTCATTTTATTTTAATGAGAAACTGCTACATTATCCACTAACTAAATAAATTAAATATGGAGATTAAAACTCACCAGCACTTGCTGTTGTGTATTTAAAACAAAGGGCGCCTTCAGTTAAAAAAATACTTGAGGTAAGTCAAATCCTTATATTATTTGGTTTTCAACTGTCATTTTCTCTATTAAAAACTCTATTTTCCCCCTTCATTTCATGAAAAAATAAAAATAAAAAAAGCTGTAGAGTTCCAGGATCAATCGCCTTTGGGTTTCCTGCCAGAATAGTTAATCAATCAAATTCAAAGGTAAGTTCAGCCTAATTCTTCTTTTGTAATTTGTATACCATTTTATTTTTCAAAGAAATCTCTTTAAAGTATGCAGTTTAATTATTTTCTTTTAAAAAAATTAAACTCAAAACATAGAGAGAATATGAAGATATTGAACACGTAAGTGATGATTTCTGATTAACAGCCTAAGAAAGATGTCAAAATTGATAACAGTGGCGGTTTTCTTAGAAAGTAAATCTTCAAAAAGTAGATTTTAACAACCAAACTGGAAATGAAAGACTTCTGTTTGGGCATGAAATAAATATTTTACGGAAAAGGAATGTATATAAAAGCAAACTTAAGTGTGATACAATAATTATTTCAAGAAATAGTTCATACATGTGCAGTGAAAGGTGAGTTCAACGGGGTCCCTACCGCTGTTGCTTCTTCTTCTTTTATCTTTTAATTTCCTTTTTCGTTCTCTCCGTGCTAGCCCCAAATGACTTGAGTCACATCTCGTTGCTTTATGCCACTTTGCTTTTTTATTTTTGTTTGTTTTCTCAAGTTGTATAATTGTCTAGAGAGAAGATATTATTGTATTTTGTGTAGATCTTAAAATAGGCATAAAACTTATGAAGATGTTGATTTTATAATAGTGGATTTATTCGGAATTTTTCTAGTAGTTTTTACTTTAAGAAAAAATAAATTTTCAAGTAAATTAATGTATTTTTGTGTGATTGATATCTTGGCTTGGTGAATTTACTGATAATATTTTTATAGATTGATTAAATTTCTTAGTTGATACAATATTCTTAATTCATACAAGATTAGAATGGGACCTAACACTAGTAGCACTTTCGCTCTTATTTTCTAGATCTGTTCGATTCTTTTAATTATTTATTTCTCACTGAGGTATGGCTACTTTCTTTTTTCACTGTCAATTGCAGGGTTGAAGTTAAAACAGGAAAACTCGAAGCAATCTCAAGTCAATGAACTGTTTGAAAAATGTCTTCAGGCTTACAGAGATGACGTTGAGAATTTGAACGAAATCTCAGTGATTTCACATGTTCTGTTTGATGCAGTAGAAGTTGGCAACACTGAGTTCTTGGTTAAACTTATTCGTTTTGACTTTGATTTATTATGGAAAACAAGAAACAGTAAAAGCATATTTCATATTGCTGTTGAGAAGCGCCATGAAAGCATCTTCAATATACTTAATGAGATAGGCTCAATTGGAGATCTAAATACAAATTATTCATAGTCATTTCACATATGTAGAAAGGAAAGCAACAGAAGGATTGACAAGTAGCACTTCATTGGCCTTTGCTAAAGTAGACGTCGATGTTTCCGAAACCGAAAGAAGGTAGATCGGACTATATCAACAAATAGGCGATACTTCAGCAACACGCAAATGATTGGCACACAAGCAAATAAACCAATGACAACCAAGATCAATGGCAATTCCTGATGATTATGATTATCTGACCAATAGGATGCAGAAAATGCAACCATCATGGCGGCAATTGAGATGAAAAGTGAAGCCACTCCAATCATCAACCTAACTGGTAACCATACAAGAAAGTCGTTGTATGAATAACGAGAGGTAAGGATGGATAAGAACATTACTAGGGATGTTGAAGAGCAAAATAATGCTATTGCACTTGAAACTGAAAAGACCCGAACAAGATTAGGACTATCCTTTAATCCATCAGCTTTCCTCGAGGAAACATTATCAACCCAATTAGTATTGCAACCACCATAGAATACTCAGCTGTGTTCCTCATCCACTTCTCGCCCTCCTTCCTTAACTCCTCGTGGTTCTTCGCAAATAAAACATACGGTGTATCCCCCTTGTTATTTTTCATTTCTTTGAATGTAGGGCTACAACCTTTTCCACCTCCTTCCATTACAAATCATAGGAAATATCACACGAGAGACTTGTTAGTCCAAAACTCTAAAAATTTTAGGTAGAAATTAAATCATGTGGAAACAAGAGTGAACATTCTATGAAATGGTTCAACACATTCTAATCTAAGAATATAATAAGTACCTTGAACCATGATATTTCTCGTTGCATTTGAAGAGCTGCTCCTGATATAGCATTAAGCTTCTCTTGAGGTGCCAATCCTGCAGCTAAATGCAAAATGTTGCTTCCATCTTCTTCTATTCTATCTATTATTNCTTTTGCATTTAATTTAATTTTTTTCTATTGCATCTTTTGAATTATTGTTTTGTAAAATTATCTGCAGTGTGTTATCTTGTACTAGTTTTGAAATTGCACCCTGTGCATGAGATGTTATAATAACAAAGAAAGATCAAACTCTATAGCTTTCCATGGTTCTCTGCATGTGTGAATACTCAAGTGGGCTATCATTATCATTTTAGTTTCATGTATCTAAAACCAACGCTATAACAAAATCAACCACCTTTATAGCTACTTTGAAACGAGATTAGATCGATTTTGAGACTTATTTTTGAGTTCCATCTAGCTCATTCAATAGCAGTTCTATAATTCTGAATGGATGAGACTGGGAGCCTCATTACCAACTGTCCACAATCATCAGTGTTAAATTAAGGCCAGCCCAGATGCATCCCTTGTTACCTATAACAAGGCCATGATTTGGGCGAGTGTTGTAAGACTTTAGTGATGTAAACAGCCGGGTTGGCTTAACAACTTTGGCGTCTTTAGACGAAAATTTTAAGTGGAATATTTTTTATATTTAAATTTTAATCAAATAATATATATTGAATTTAACTATCAAAACACAATTTATAATTAAAAATAATAATTTTACTAAAAATAAAATTTAAAGTATAGAATAATAGAACTTGATTACTGCAATTATTCTAAAGCTGTGACCACTTTAGAGTGTAAATCTACCTAAATAAAAATTAATTTATTACATAGTTCAATAAATTAGTGTCATTATAATATAAATAAGTTGACATGATACATATCAAATTATTAATTGATATGTTCATTTATAATAATTGATAAATTCAAAAAAACATGTTGTCCTATCTCCGATGACTGTGGGTTGTGCATGCAGCTTGTGCAGTGTACAGACTGCAGTGCAACTATGCAGGCTGTGTTGCTGTACAGTGCACAACTGTCCAGTGTCGTGTAGCATAGTTTAACCGCTGGACATTTGTTTTTTTCTTTTTAATTTTTTGCATTTTAAGATACAATGGGATCTTTTTAATATATTTTATTGACCAATAAAAGTACTTAAAAATTTATTAATTAATATATATAGATAAATATATTATATATATAATTTTTTTTTACAAGTGAGAGCATTCTTTTATTTGAAGGTCTTAAACAATCGCATCAATTGAATTGCCTTTTTAGTCAGCCATGGCCACCTGTTCGCCTTCTTCTCTCTAAGTTGATTTCAAACCCAGTAAGTCTATCAACAAAATAATTTTCACAAACTTCTTTTAAAAAATAACACCTGATGACATACTTTGTTACAATCGATGCATTAAAAAAATTGTTAATGATGAGAAAATGCAAAAGTAATATTATCCTAATTATAGCTCTTTATACCTATAGTTATAAAAAATATTAGAGTAATGCTAGATAATAATTTTTTTTACAATAAATTTTACATATTGTTAATATGGTGAATGATTATTGGTATATGAAAAGTCATGTTAATAATGGGCCTAGATGAAAATCAATAACATTAACAGTTTGTAAAAATATTGTAAAATAATTTGTAACTGTAACATTACTCAAAATATTATGTCGCTAATGCTACTATTTCAAACCACCAACATTTTAAAAATAAAAAATAAAAAAGTACCGAACTCCAAACCAGACTTCAGTTGATGACCACCTGGACTCAAATAACTTTTTTTTTTTTTTTTAAGAATAAAAAATGAGGGGCTTTATGGTTATATTACACCCCCAGCAGGCCTGCACAGTTGCACTGCAGTGTACAGACTACAGTGCACTACTGTCCAGTGCCGTGCAACAGCACAGTTGCACATAGTTTAACCGCTGGACATTTGTTTTTTTCTTTTTAATTTTTTGCATTTTAAGATACAATGGGATCGTTTTAATATATTTTATTGACCAATAAAAGTACTTAAAAATTTATTAATTAATATATATATATATATAGATAAATATATTATATAAATAATTAATGGGATCGTTTTAATATATTTTATTGACCAATAAAAGTACTTAAAAATTTATTAATTAATATATATATATATATAGATAAATATATTATATAAATAATTTTTTTTACAAGTGGGAGCATTCTTTTATTTGAGGGTCTTGAACGATTGCATCAATTGAATTACCTTTTTAGTCGGCCCTGGCCACCTGTTGGCCTTTTTATCTCTAAGTTAATTTCAAACCCAGTAAGTCTATCAACAAAATAATTTTCACAAACTTCTTTTAAAAAACTAACACTTGATGACATACTTTGTTACAATCGATGCGTTAAAAAAATTGTTAATGATGAGAAAATGTAAAAGTAATATTATCCTAATTATAGCTCTTTATACCAATAGTTATAAAAAATATTAGAGTAATGCTAGAGATATAATTTTTTTTACAATAAATTTTACATATTGCTAATATGGTGAATGATTATTGGTATATGAAAAGTCATGTTAATAATGGGCCTAGATGAAAATCAATAACATTAACAGTTTGTAAAAATATTGTAAAATAATTTGTAACTGTAACATTACTCAAAATATTATATCGCTAATGCTACTATTTCAAACCACCAACATTTTTAAAATAAAAAATAAAAAAGTGCCGAACTCCAAACTAGACTTCAATTGATGACCACTTGGACTCAAATAACCTTTCTTTTTTTTTTAGAATAAAAAATGGGGGCCTTTATGGTTATATTACACCCCCGGGCAGGGCGCCAGTGGTCTCGGTTGGGATAGCCCGATCTCAGGGGCCCTTCTGTATCACTGTGCAGGGAGTTACCCCACTAAGGATGCCCACCAACGGACTCTTGCGGGTAGTAGGATTCGAACCTAGGTATGGTGCACGAAGCGAACGAACTTTACCCACTTAGGCAAGCCCCCGTTGGCTGGACTCAAATAAGTTAATACCAAAAAACAAAAACAAAAAATCTTTTTATGGTATGGTTAAACAATCCATTTGTATGTGTGTGTGCGCCTGGCCTGGTGTAGAAGGAAGGTTTTTGCTCTTCACTTTAGCTTAATCATGGGATTCAAACATCTTTCTGATTTTGTATTTTAGTCAATTTGCCATTTTGGGGCCTTTTGTTTAGTTGGGGTTGGAACAGGTGGTGGCCTCGTGCTTTAGCTTAAACAAACAAAATGTATCAAATAGAGTGAGTGTGAGCAAGTAGAGCCTAAAATAACCCCAAAATTAGCTTTGATTAGGATGGTTATGTTGTATGCAGCTATGTCAACCTCACGTACACGACACCTGGCTTGATTAAGCATAGATCAATGCTAAGAATACCATTTTCTCAAAACTTGCTAAGCTGTAATTAATTAGAATAACATTATTTTCACATTAGTCCACAACTACTAATATTACTTTTTATTATACACTAATCAAGGATGGAGCTATTGTTGGACGTGGGGGACAGTGCCTCCCCTAGATTTTTTTTTTAAAAAAAAATTAGTATATATATAATATTTCATTTTTTGCAATTTGTTTCAATAAATTTGCACTTTACCCCTCAACAATATTATTGATATTTTTTAAAAGTTATAAAAAAAAAATATTAGCTCAGTAGCAAAAATTAAGCCCAAAAAACACTCCAAAACAAACACAAGCAAAAAATAAATAAATAAAAGCCAATTCTAACTAGAGATCTAACTAGTCTAAGAGTAGGAAAACACCCAACAACAAGGCACGCATATAATAAAAGGGAAAAAGAATGGAATTTCTAAGCTACTAAAAAAATAATAATAAATAAAAATAAAACCTAACTTAAGGCAGAACACAAAAGACCTCAGACTAAGGAGTTGGGCAGTGACAGGTAGCAAAAGTAGAGGTAGACTAGCACACCATGCCTAACTCCTCCGGCCACCACCAGTCCACTGCAGCACCGCTCCACCCCTATTAGCCCAAGCCTGGTAATTTATATCCAATCTCTTTTATTTTTTTGGATGAGAATATTGTATCCCTCCCTCTCATATCTGAATCTCTAATGCTTGTTTGATTAAATTGTGAAGAAAATTTAAGGAGAGGCAGAGATGAGAGACATAGAAGTAGGGACGGTAGTTTTCTCTAGAAGAGACTAAAGAGAAAGAGTGAAAGAGAGAACCAGAGAGGTAAACTTCTAGAGTGTTTGTTTGAAGGTGAAATATGGTGGATGGAAAACTTTGGAGAGAAAATAGAAAAGAAAATTTTTTTGGAGTGTGTTTGGTTAGGTGAAGAGGAAGGAAAATAAATAGTAGGACCCGAGTGTTTTTTCTCTAAACTCACCAAAAAGTTTTCTCCCCAAAATGGGGAGAAAACTAAAAAAAGAAAATGGGCTACTTAATAGACAAAAAAGCCCATGTGCACTTGCACATGGGCAATTTGTTCCATTCCTTTTTTTTTTTTTTTTTTTAATGTTTTCCTATGCATGTTGCCTCTTCCTTTTTTTTCCTTTTTTTTTTTTTTTTTTTTTTAACTTTTTTTTTTAATTGGCTATCATTTTTTTAATAAGGATATATGAGTAAATTTATACAAACTCAATTTTTTCATCTCTCTACTTTTCTACTCTCAAGTCCCAACTAAATAAAAAGGAAATAAATTAAAATATTTTTTAACGTCCCACTTTTTCATCCTCTTACTTTTTTGCTCTTCTAACCAAACAAACCCCTATGGTCTAGACCCATCTTTCTCTCTTTAATCAATGACAATATATACATATATATGTATATATATATATATATATATATAAAGCTGTCTAGCCAACGGTTCTCTCTTTGTTTAATGAAAAAGCATAAACAAACACAACACGGAACAGTACAACACCAGCAACACATCAACAACTATTGCAGCCCATGTGATGTTATATATGCTTTTTATGTAGTTTTGTCTGTTAGTGATTTGGTGTCTTTAAAAAAAATTTAAAAAGATGCTTTTTTGGGTAAATAATTAAAGAGAGTTTTTTGCATCTTTAAAATTTATTGGGTAATTGTTGAGCACCTCTGTGCATAGTGCTTTTTTTTTTTATAATGTGTATAGTACTTGTTTATTGTTTGTGATGATTATAGATTATTGACCATATAATAACATGATAATTTTAAATTATATTTTATTTGTAGATTATAAAAAAATCAACTTCTATATTTAATTTTTTCAAAAGAAAAGTTTCAAATAATTTAGAAGCTAATACTAGTGGTTCAACATTGCCAACCACTAATGTTGAGGAAAATCTTGACGTCCCAATTGAGAAAAATCTTGATGAACCAGTTGAGGAAAATCTTGACATCCCTATTGAGGAAAATTCTACCCCCCTAACTCCAAGTTCTAACTCCATCCTGACACTAATCATAATTAATCATCTTGACAATTTAAAAATTGAATTTTTTTTGAAATGATACTATAGTTACTACAAATTTAGCCATATAAATCTTATAAATTAATTTTTTAACTTTTAAAACACAACAAAATATAATCAAGAAAATTATTTATTATGTTATTAATGTGTTACTTATATCACTCAATGTGTCACGTTAGTTTTTAAATCTTTTATAATAAATTTGACAGCAGCTTTTAACATTTTCTAAAATTTTGTATCCTCAAGAGTCAAGACTAGTATTTTTTGGCTGAATATTATCCTTAGACATATTGTTAAGCAAAAGTCTCCCCTGAAAGTATTTTGGTGGTGTTAATTGCGCAATCAAACTCATGATAGTGGGACTTCTTCTTTCCGCCAGCTAGAACTGTAGATCAAACCTACAACACCGTTTGAAAGTTTTGCATAGTGTGCAATATCAAGGGCTTGCATGTGTGCGTATATATATATATACACACGTATCCTCTTCATTCTCCTCTCCAGTGTAGATTCAACTCATACTCCTTCAAAAACCCTTCAAAGGTTTTGGAGTTTAGCAATTAGCACCAAGCTAGTTTCCAAGCAACAATGAAGGCAGGCACTGTTGAACTTTATGAGAGGAAGAGTTTTAAGCCAAGGGTTGGCTTGAATAGAGGGGTGTCCATCCTAGATTTCTTCCTAAGCCTAGTTGCAATTCTGGGTACCCTAGGAAGTCAAACTAATGAAACGCTTCCTTTATTTTGTTATACAGTTCATTTGGTTCAGGGCTGAGCATAAAGATCTTCAAATGTTTATGCATGTCGTATCTTCCTGACTTCCTGACCTTGGAGTACTTTATGTTTGTAACAATATGCTCCTTACATTTTACGGTAAATAGCATTGGTCTTTATGATTTTGGCCCGAAAAAGGTGTAACTCCTTGTCTATCTTAATCCATTGTTACATTTTAAAATTTGATATGTCAAATTGAGCATTTTAAAGCTAAGAGACTAAAATCAAACACACCCCATATTTTGGAAACCCAAAATACGACTTATCTTATATTTCAATATATAATTGTGTGCATACGTTAACTGTGCCGAGTAATGCTTGTTAGGATCTTTAGATTGTTAGCAAATTCCATGAAAAAATGATGTATTTTTATTCTTATTAATTGAACAGTGTGTTGTAAATTTGTGTGGGAGCTTATTCTATATTGGGTGGAAGTTGGTTGAATTGCAAGTTGAAGAGTTTTGCCCCAAGTGAAATTCCAATGTCCAACGAATTTATCAAGCAAATTTGATTTTTGAAAGCAGTCACCCAGATGATTAGCTTGGCTCTCAGAAGACCTTGGGTCGAGCAAAAACATTAGAACGTAAGAGAAATCAGTTCAAATTTTCTCTACCATTCCCACCCTTTGCCCCCCTATATAAGCCTCATTTTCCTCAAATTTTTTCCACCGATAAACTCCCAAGTTAAGTGTTAGAAAGCTAAAATAAATCGTAGATCAAAAACTCATGTTCTTTCTACCTTCTATATAGCCACATACCATGAGAGGAGATTTATACCATCACTTTCTACACTATGTTCAGAGTTATAAGAGTTAATTGGTGATTGGGGAATTATTAGAGCAACCCAAATTCAATTTATGGTGGATTGAAGATGCAATTGGAGCAAAACTATGAATCTACAAGCTAAAAAATAGAGAAAAAGCTTGGGTATAAGTTTGTTGCATTACTAATTGGAGGCTTTTGTGTTGCAATTATCTACTTAGTGAATCGGTTTCAGTGGTATGAGCCACAAAAGGTTTTTCTGCCAATTTTGTAGGTTTTTCTCTTCGACAACACATCAATGTATTATTTTGTGTTTGGTTTTCTGTGGTTGCCTATTTACATGCTTTAATATGCCTATCCATGCAATGTTTATCATCCATGCTTAATTCAATTGGCTAATCACTTGTATTTGGAATTTATTGGTAGGTTAGGCTAAAAATTTATTAACTCATTATTTAAAATTTGGGGTTAATTAATACATAAATTGGATTAAGTATTTCTCAAAGTTACATGAACACCGTTTTTACCACAAATTCAAAGTGACAACATTGGCAGAGGGAGGTGGGGGGCCAGGGGGGCCAAGGCCCGTTGCTTTTCCAAAATTGCCCCTTATCCATTACGTTGTGATGTTGTCTCTACTCTCTAGCAATCAATTCCATACTTTTTTTTAAAGCTTTGAGAATAAAGAATGTAAAGTTGTTATTTACAACTATGTATTTTGTTGGCTTTTATTCCGTGCTAAATTTGATTGTAATTACTTTCAATTGTTCATACCCTGTATGTGTTATGGGAATTGTTGTAAGGGTTGTGTGATAGAGAGTGTGTGAAGACTCAAGCATTTGGAGGCTAAAGGATTCTCGCGGGTATGTCGCAACCTAGCTTCCTGCGAAGTGAAGCATGTTCCCTGCACGTGCTAGAATGCGAAGAGTCAGGCCAAGTGGAGACAGTTGTCTTTCACGAGTATCTCGCGGGTAAGGCCTTCCTGCGAGACACCCGCGAGACAAGCTGTTCTGCTAGCCTGTACTGACTGACTCACACATTTTACACCTATCCTATATAAACCCTCATTACCCACAAATGTTGAGAAATGCTTTAGAGAGAAAACCCTAGCCAAACACATTGGGAATTAGAGATTGTCATCCCCACCTTTCTCTATACACTTGCTTTGTGGTATTTCCTCAACTCTTCCCTCTCCATTTCCATGCCATTGAGAGGTTGATAGCCTAAACACTTACCTCACCCTTTGAGTGTGTTGAGTGACGTTTTGGTGCTGCTGGGAAGCATTGAAAGAAGCCTGGAATGGCAGATGCAACATGGAGCTTGTTGTGGGATCCGAAGAGTTAGACAAGACACGGTTCCGAGAAGCCTTGTTGGAGTAGGAGTTTGGAGGGCTTAGGTGCATTGGGTAGATTAGGCTTGGAGGGTCTCTTGCTAACCCATGTATCCCAACTAATTGTCTAGTGGATCGATTTTCGCTTGGAGGGTGGCGGAGAGGTTTTTCGCCGAGTTCTTCGGTTTCCTATTCGAAAACACTTTTCTGTGTTTGCATCTCTCTTCCCTACTCTTTTATATTCCATTATACTGCTGTGTTGTTTAGTTTATGGATTAGAGTAGTTTATTTGCTTATCCGCTCGTTTTTACACTATTCCGTACTTTGTATTAAGTTAATGTAAAAACTATCGAGCCGTAACATTAATTTGGGGGGGTCTAAATTGCTCTTGTGTTTTCAACACATTTTCGAGCTTTTAATTGGTATCAGAGCAGGTACACTTGCTGTGGTGTTAATACCTAAGTGTGATCCTAGACCCCTTGGTGTGTTTTTGAAAAGTGTTCTTGTTATGATCACTATGGAGTATCTGAAAAGTGTTTGTGAAAATGACTCAATGAGCATATTTGAAGACTGCTCTAGTAATGCGCTCTTAGAGTTATTTAAATCAAAGAAACATGCTAGAATTTTTAGTCACATGTTGAAATCCTTAGTTTATAGGAACCATGATATACATAACAGCCTATGTGAGTCAAAGTCCTTAGTTTATGAATATGAGAGAAGAAATAGACTGTTATGTGATAAACTTGGTCGTTTAAAAAGGAAACTTCACTCATCCTTGAATGAAGTAAGGCAAAATGATTCTTGCTTTAATGGTCAAGAATGTCTCTCTCATGCATGTCTTTTTGTTCATACCGCATTGAAAGTGTTTAACTCATGTTTGTGGTATTTTGACAGCGGGTGTTCAAGGCATATGACTAGAGAAAAATCTTTGTTCAAAACTCTTAAAGAAAAGGAAGATGGATTTGTGACATTTGGAGATGGTAGTCACTCACAAGTTCTTGGAAAGGGAACGGTGGATATTACGGGTCTGCCTCTATTAACTGATGTGTTGTATATTAAGGGATTAAAAGTGAACTTGTTAAGTATTACTCAGATTTGTGATGAAGATTTCTTAGTCCAATTTTCAAAGAAAGGGTGTCTAATCTTGAATGAAGAAGGTGTTCAAGTTTTGAAGGGACTAAGGACCACCGATAATTGTTATGGAGTTATTCCCAAACCCAGCATAGCATGTCGAAGTGCTCGGGTAAACCTCTTGGAGTTGTGGCATCAACGGCTTGGACATGCAAATTACAAGCAAGTGGCAAAAGTCTCGAAGCTTGAGGCTGTGGTTGGTCTACCCAGGTTTGGAAAGATTGAGAAGAATGTTTGTGGTCCATGTCAATTGGGAAAACAAACAAAGTCAAGCCATCCTAAAGTGAATGTGGTTGCAACTTCTCGTCCGTTAGAATTACTGCATGTGGATTTAATGGGTCCTACAATAACAGAGAGCATGGGTGGAAAGCGGTATATTATGGTGATAGTTGATGATTTCTCAAGATATTCTTGGGTGGACTTCCTTAGAGAGAAATCGGAAGCATATGACAAGATGGAAAAATTGTGCAAGAAACTGATGAATGAAAAGGGAGTACCTATCATCAAAATCAGGAATGATCATGGGAAAGAGTTTGAAAATGCGAAGTTTGAAGCATTTTGCAATGAACACGGTATCAAGAAGGAATTCTCAACCCCAAAGACTCCACAACAAAATGGAGTAGTCGAAAGGAAGAACCGGGTGATTCAAGAAATGGCTCGAGTAATGTTACTCAACAAAAACTTTCCACAGAAGTTTTGGGCTGAAGCTGTGAACACTTCATGTCACATTGGGAATAGGATTTACTTCCAAGCAAGGACGAAGAAGACATCATACAAAATTTGGAGAGAGAAGAAGCCGAAGGTAAAATATTTCTGAATATTTGGGAGCAAATTTTATATTCTCAATGACAGAGAGAATCCCGAAAAATTTGATGCTAAAAGTGATGAAGGGATATTTCTAGGCTATTCATTAAATAGCCGAGCGTATAGAGTGTTCAATAAGCGCACTAAGACGGTAATAGAGTCAACAAATGTGGTCATTGATGATACCATATCTGAAAAGGAAAGAGATGATGGTGAAGGATCGAACCTGAAGAAGGGGGAGGTTGAGGACAACATATCACAAGATGATGAGATTGAGAAAGAATCACCAGAAAGAGAGTCCACACCCCCTATACCAAGAAGGGAGACTAGACCAACACAAGGGCCTTCTAGCCCTCTCACATCGTCGGAAGTTCAACCTCTGATCTCTCGAGATGAAGAACCTTCTACCTCCAAGAGACCGTCATCAAGGGTAATTCTCAATCATCCATCAAGTAATATCATTGGTGACGTAAATGAGGGACTTCAGTTGAGAAAAGGACCAAAATACAGTGCGAATCATGGGACGTACAATTGTTATCTTGCTCAATTCGAACCCAAGAAAGTAGAGGAAGCTCTTGAAGACGAAAATTGGATAGAGTCTATGCATCAAGAGTTACATCAGTTTGTCAGAAATGATGTATGGGAGTTGGTTCCAAGACCCAAAGATACCCATGTCATCGGCACCAAGTGGATCTTCAAGAACAAAACTGATGAAGACGGTGAGGTAGTTCGAAACAAGTCTAGGTTGGTAGCTCAAGGATATACTCAAGTGGAAGGCATAGATTTAGATGATTTGTTTGCACCAATCGCAAGATTAGAGTCGATTCGAATTCTACTATCCATAGCAGGCATTATGGATTTCAAATTGTACCAAATGGATGTGAAAAGTGCATTTCTGAATGGTTTTCTAAATGAAGAAGTATTCGTTGAGCAACCAAAGGGATTTCAAGATCCTCACTTTCCGGATCATGTGCTAAGATTGAAGAAAGCACTGTATGGTTTGAAGCAGGCACCAAGAGCATGGTATGATCGTCTCACAACATACTTGTTGGATCGTGGATTCAAAATAGGCCAAGCTGATCGAACATTGTTTGTAAAGAGAGATGAGAAGTCTCTCCTAGTTGCTTAAGTATATATGGATGATATTGTTTTTGGATCCATAATTGATCATTTGGCTCATGAATTCTCCAAAGAGATGAAAAGGGAGTTTGAAATGAGTATGGTGGGGGAGCTGAATTATTTCCTAAGGCTTCAAGTAAAGCAACGGAAAGATGGGATATTCATATTTTAAGAGAAATATGCCAAAAATCTTGTTAAAAGATTTGGTCTAGACTTTAAGAAACACACTTCCACTCCAATGAGCTCCTTATCAAAGCTGAGTCGGGATGCAGCAAGTATAGAAGTGGATTCAACGCTCTATCGAAGCATGATAGGCAGTCTCCTATATCTCACTGCTAGCAGACCAGACATTGCCTTCAGTGTAGGCATATGTGCTCGATTTCAGGCAGCTTCCAAAGAGTCACATTTAACCGCAATCAAAAGAATTATCCGCTACATAAATGGCACCTTTGAGTATGGAATTTGGTACTCAAGAGATTTAAATGAATGCTTAGCCAAATATTCTGATGCTGATTGGGCCGGTTGCATTGATGATAGAAAAAGTACTTCCAGTGGATGCTATTATCTTGGAAACAACTTGGTGTTATGGATGAGCAAAAAGCATAATTCAGTTTCTCTATCAACAGCCGAAGCTGAATACATTGCTGCTGCAAGTTGCTGTGCTCAATTACTATGGATGAAGAAGCTTCTTCATGATTATGGAATCACTCAAGACACGATGTGTGTATATTGTGATAATACAAGTGCCATAAATTTGTCAAAGAATCCAGTGCAACACTCGAAATCAAAACATATCGAGATTCGGTATCATTTCATTCGAGATTTGGTGGAGGAAAGGACTGTGTACTTAGAGTTAATCAACACTGAGAATCAGAAGGCAGACATATTTACTAAACCTCTAGATGGCCCAAAGTTTAAATCTTTGTGTAAGACCATCGGTGTCGGTATCATTCCCTGAACTCTATCTCTTGTGTGAACCTATACTACTCTTTGCTGCATACTTGTTGTTATGGTTCCACGTGTTTAGTTTCTAGAAGTCTTTCTTTTACCTGTCTTGGTTTGTACCAGCTGTTTTTGTTGATCTTTCTTTTCACGTTTTGTTTTGAGTGTGTTCAAAAATTCAAAAACCCCATAAAAATTTGAAAAATATCAAAAGTTTGATCACGTGTTTTGTGCATGTCACATGTGAGTTTGGCCTAGTACCTTTGTACTAATGGCGTAGTGCATTTACGATCTTGGCTTGTTATGTATGCACTCATTTCTATGTGGAAGAAATCTTGAACACTATATGTAACTGTTGTAAATAGATCTTCAAGCTTGTTATGAATAATTAGTCAATAGTTTTGTTGGTCTTGATACTTGCATAAACTTGTGTCTATATCTCTTCCCACTTTATTTTTATGTTTTGCAAAAAGAGCTCGCCAAATGTAAATCTCCAAATGAAAAGAGATATTGAGCTGCAAAAGCCTGTCGCACACACTAGTATTCGACTAAGAAAAAGGAAAAGCGACTCTTCTTAATATGTTTTATATGGAGCTCAAAAAGCCAAAGGCTAATCGTCATTGTTGAAATATCACAAATTTCAAGCACCAATCTCAAAAAGAGATGCTCTTGTCCAAACAAAATTAATTGGACCTTTTGTTATGCTTTTTGTAGAAGCCAAATGAAAAGCTTCTAAGTTGTGTATTCAATGTGTGGGAGGTCATATATACTCATTTCTATAGTAGAGATTGTCCACTTGATTTCGTATCAGTTATGTATGACTCGATTGAATTGATCATTGAAGCTTCGCTATGGTCTAAGGACTATTTCACATTGATACTCACACACAACACACAAGTCATTGATTCAATCAATGCCTATCTCATTTGTGTGATTGTACATGTTCAAATGTGATGTGTATGCTCAAGAACTGGTTGATCAAACCCAAAAAGATTTTTGAGTATTTTTATTTGTTTTTGAAAGTGAATTTATACTTTCATGTCTTTTGTTTTTGCTTAAAATGCATTTTTGTGTTTTATTTCAAAAACTGGTTCAGGGGCTGTTTCGCGAGAAGCTCGCGAGTTAGAGCGTCCCGCGAAAAGGGCTTGAGGGAAATAAGTTTTCATCTTGTCACACAGAAACTTTCGCAACTGTCTTGCGACCAAAAGCTTCTCACGAAATGTTGTTTGGCTAAATATTGGATTTTTCAAAATTCAGACAGAAGTTACCGCGACTGTCTCGCGACCCAGTGCTTCTCGTGAAAATTTTGTGCTTTAGTGGCCATTTTCGCGATTGTCTTGCGACTGTTTCGCTACTCTCTAACCCGTGAAAAACGCGTGTTTCAGTTTATATGTAGCAAATGTGACTGTTTCTCAAAAATTTCTCATTTCCCTTGCTCACCCTCTCTCGAACCCTTTTCAACCCAAATTCAATCTTTATCAAAACCCTTAATTTTCAAGCATCTTGTCTGCATTGTCAACTTCAAGGTATGTCTTCTAAAAGCATTTTCCTTCAAGTTTCTCTTACGTTTTTGCAGAATTTACGTTAGGGTTTTCAAAATTTGGGGATTTTCAAACATTTGAATGGTTTTCAAATTGGGTGAATTTGTGTCAAATCTTTTGATTGGGCTGTGTCCCATTTGATGTTTGTGCCTCTTTCTTGGCCTCTTGTGGCATTTTCCCATGTATTTAGGCATGTTTTCACCATGTTCATACATTGTTCATGCTTAAAGTAAATTTGTGCATGCTAAGTGTTTGACAAAATGTCCAAGTGACATTTTTGTGCCAATTGGAATCAAGTGCTTTCATTCTATGGGTGTTCACTTGTTTGACCCTATTTCACT
Organism: Quercus suber; assembly: GCF_002906115.3. Classification (NCBI taxonomy): domain Eukaryota; kingdom Viridiplantae; phylum Streptophyta; class Magnoliopsida; order Fagales; family Fagaceae; genus Quercus; species Quercus suber. Next base: position 55,598 of record NW_027070174.1, read on the forward strand.
CAGTTTGGACATCGGTCATATGTTTCATACTCTTTGCCCGTGTTGAACAAACTAGGCACACACCTAGGAACCCCTCATGCCTCTGATGCTGCACTCTCATGCATAAACACACTACCGCATGCACACATATGCACAGTTACTTAGTTTCTTGTATTGTGTTTATGCATTCAGCATATTGTTTGGAGTTAAGTATGTCTTGTTCTATGCATTTTTACTTTTGTTTTGAACTAACTTAAATCTAATCAAGTTATGTGTTCTGTGTTATGTGTTGTGCACATTTTTTCCTGTTTTTGTGTGTTCTGTTGCACAGATGTCTCCATTCAAGACTTCAGCTGTGAAAGGTGGCAGCAACAAAGGGAAAGAGCCAATCATTGATGTTGATACCGATTCACCTAGACCAAAGAGAACTCGTTTTTCAACGAGAATTTTTTATCCTAACTTGTTTAGGTCTTATGCTGCTTTTGAATCCTATAAGAACCTCTTTCAGGATGCTCCTTTGCTAGTTGAAAGGGGCGTTGATCAGTCATCACTCAAGGATACAAATATACCCATTTGGTTTGCCATGAAAGACTGGAACTATCTGCTTTCAACTTTCGAGGACACATACGAGAACATGGTTAAGGAATTCTATGCCAATGCCATTGTCGTCGGAGATGAATTAAAATGTTGGGTTCGAGGAAAAAGTTTTTCTGTCACACCAATGTACTTGGCGGAAATTTTACACATCAACCGGCCAATACTCCCCATACTGCCGGTATATGATGAGCTGAACCCAGATGAAGAGTATCTCAAACAGTCTTTAGGAGCCAATTTGGAACTCTCCTCAAATAAGAAGTCAATCAATGTGGCATCCCTTTCTCCCGAATTAAGACTTCTCTCAATGATAATGTGTAGCAATCTCTATCCATTGTCTAGCACCGGGTATATGAATCTTGGTCGAGCATTGTTTTTGAATGATCTGATCACTGACGTAGAGATTGATGTGTGCTCTCATATTTTTCACATTTTGGAAAAAACGGTTGACCGGACCGCTTTAAGGAATTTTATTCCTTTCTGTCACCTTATTTCAAGGATTTTGAACCTCAAAGGTGTCCGTCCATTGGAAGATGAGCGACCATATACAAGGCCAAGTCCAATTAACATTTGATCTCTCCATGCGAGTATGAGCCACACCGAAAAGAACACCAAGCAAGAAAGTCATGCACCGTCAGGAACCTCGAGTTCTGCAACTTGTACCTATGATGAACAGTTCACCAATATCTCCGCTGCTCTTCAAGAGATGAGTTCAAAGATGTCCGGGCTGGCGACAATCATGTACGCTCACCACAGACATCTTGATTCACAGTTCACATCACTCCAAACTTAATTGGACAAAATTCAACGGAAGCTAGAAGAGAATGACTAGCTATTCCTTGACAAAAAGGGGGAGATGATGTCATTGATAAGGGGAGTATGGTGATAGGGGGAGAAGAAGGCCACCTGTTCCTATGTTTGATGTTTTATGTTTACTACTTATGTTTTAAACAATCTTTGATACTTTGTTTTTATTTCAGTATAATTTCAGTAGTTCTTTTATGGTATTGTCTATGCTATGTAACATGTCTTGTTTGTGCCCATGTTGCTTTTGTAAGCTTTTAGGGTTTGTTTAATTACATGTTATGTAGGCTTTTATGGTTTGTGCCATGCTTATGCAATCCCTTGCCTATGCAGCCTTTATGCTTGTGTTCTTGAAGTCTAATGTCATGTTTTTTTTTTCTTCAATACAACACTCTTATGCCCTAGTAGGATTGTTCCTAGATGCAAATACTTCATGTATTTTGCATTGGTTGAGTGTTGGATTTGCAAATGATAGTCTTCAAACGAACTTATCATCTTGCATATCCGAATGTTCATTCCTTGTGTGAATGAGCATAGTGATCGCTTGTGTATAGTGATTACTTGTTTGATCTTGCCATGATCTAGTGTTTCTATTTCATTTTGCTTGATCATGCTATTATTGCTTCATATGCTTTTCAAGTTTTCTGCATACAATGATATTATTGTGTTGTTGTATTTCAGGAGATACTTGTTCATATGTTTCAAGAGCGTATCAGAATCTAGAATTAGGTGTGAGTGAGTTTTGCCTTTGTTCCCAAACTCACGTTTAAGTCTAGAGTCTGTTTTAGGGTTTTGTTACGGAATAGCCAAAGGGGGAGATTGTAAAGTTGTTATTTACAACTATGTATTTTGTTGGCTTTTATTCCGTGCCAAATTTGATTGTAATTACTTTCAATTGTTCATACCCTGTATGTGTTGTGGGAATTGTTGTAAGGGTTGTGTGATAGAGAATGTGTGAAGACTCAAGCATTTGGAGGCTGAAGGATTCTCGCGGGTATGTCACGACCTAGCTTCCCGCGAAGTGAAGCATGTGCCCTGCACGTGTTGGAATGCGAAAAGTCAGGCCAGGTGGAGAGCCTTCCCGCGAGACACCCACGAGACAAGCTGTTCTGCCAGCCTGTACTGACTGACTAACACATTTTGCACCTATCCTATATAAACCCTCATTACCCACAAATGTTGAGGAATGCTTCAGAGAGAAAACCCTAGCCAAACACATTGGGAATTAGAGATTGTCATCCCCACCTTTCTCTATACACTTGCTTGTGGTATTTCCTCAACTTTTCCCTCTCCATTTCCATACCATTGAGAGGTTGATAACCCAAACACTTACCTCACCCTTTGAGTGTGTTGAGTGACATTTTGGTGATGTTGGGAAGCATTGGAAGAAGCCTGGAATGGCAGATGCAACATGGAGCTTGTTGCGGGATCCGGAGAGTTAGACAAGACATGGTTCCGAGAAGTTTTGTTGGAGTAGGAGATTGGAGGGCTTAGGTGCATCGGGTAGATTAGGCTTGGAGGGTCTCTTGCTAACCCATGTATCCCAACTGATTGTCTAGTGGATCGATTTTCGCTTAAAGGGCAGCGAAGAGGTTTTTCGCTGAGTTCTTCGGTTTTCTCTTCGAAAACACGACTTGGTGTTTTCTGTGTTTGCATCTCTCTTCCGTACTCTTTTATATTTCATTATACTGCTTTGTTGTTTAGTTTATGGATTAGAGTAGTTTATTTGCTTATCTACTCGTTTTTACACTATTCCGCACTTTGTATTAAGTTAGTGTAAAAACTATCGAGCCGAAACATTAATTTGGGGGGGTCTAAATTGCTCTTGTGTTTTCAACACATTTCCGAGCTTTCAAAGAAAAAAGGGAAAAGTACAAAAGACGAACTGAACTTTGGGTTGGAATCAAATTGACCCAGTGTCCTTTAATTTGAAATAAAAAGACCTTGTCCTTTGAGTTTTTTTTTTTTTTTTTTTTTTTTTTTTTTTTTTTTTTTTGTCTTTTNCAAATAAATTTTACTTTTAAATGTATATGTTTTTAACTTGAATCAATTGCTTCTCACATGTTGTATTTTTCATCCAATTATGTTAAATTTTCAATGCACGAGTTGACAGTACTTCTTTAAATGGTTAATGCCTACAATATATGAACGCACCATAAATTTCAAGCACTTATTAGCTACCAGGTTTTTCATTTTTTACTTTGATTTTAGAAGGAGCATAGTTCTGGTTTAATTTAGTAGTTTACTATTTCTATCTTTTTAAGATAAAAGATAGAAACTTATATTGACTATTTCTATTTTTATATGATCTTTGTAGACTAACATAAGTGTGAAGAGAGTGAGGGCCATTTGGTTTGGAATTTTGAGTAATAATTTTCAATTTTTAAATAATATTACACTTATTTTTATATATTTTTTCATCTATATGTATTTTTAAAAAATATAAACAACATTATTAAAACAATATTACCAAACGAGTCCTATTTCTCCACAAAAGAGATAAAGAATTAAGTATATCTTTTGAAAATTACTAATTCAAATTTAAACTCTATATTTTTCTCTAAAATAATTACTCTCTATTTTCTAATTTTAGACTATAGAGCGAGAAAGAGAGGAAAGTAAAAAGAAAAATGGAAAAAAGAAACTACCTGTCGGCCACTGTCCCTGCCTAAGTGATGAATCTTTGTGTGGTCCAGCTCATACAAGCAACCACGTTGTTAGTCATTGGTCTTTTCGCTGTCCACGCATGCAATTTTTACCTAGTTGGGTCACGACTCACGATGATTTGGTTACTTTTGATAGGCATTCCGTTCACGCGTTGCTCTTTACAAAAAGGATGGCGTCTTTTATACAGAGAGATGCAAAACTATAGTTTATCCAAAAACATAAATAAATATAAATAAAAATAAAAATAATGCAAGATTATAAAAATTAACTAATAAAGTTGTTACATTACTACAAATCTTAGAGCATTAGCATTGAAAAATGCTACTGTTATTATATTTTACCATTCCAAAACTTCACTTTATCATTATACCATCCAATTTTACAATATCTCCTAGATCCCAAAACTCTATTTTTATTAAAATATTATTTTTTTAATCTTTCTTTACTATTTCTTTATAACTGTTATTTTTTTTTCAAACTCATGTTTCCTGCGCTTTCCAACAGTTTTTTTTTTTTTCCTCTCCTTCTCCCTCAACTTCTAGCAACACACAAGCCATCAACAACCATAGCCACGGCACCTCAACCCATCAACAACCACAGCCATGGCACCTTAACCCATCAACACCTCAACCCATCAACAACCATCGGAGCAAACCCATCAACAACAATCGCCGATTTGAAACCCAGCCAATTTGAAACCCACCGGAGCAAACCCATTCAAAAATAATAATCACCGAAGCCACCGCCACCACGATCTGATCCTCTTCCATGACCCGATCATCGACCCAGACCCACACCGCCACCACGATCTCTGATCTTTGCCAATCCACGTCGATCCCAAACCCAAAATCAACACCCAAATCTAAAACCCAACTCTGTCACGCCCAGATCAACCCACGCCAATCCACACCCAGATCAATCCAAATCAACACCCAGCTTTGTCACGCCCAGATCAACCCAAATCCAAAACCCATAACCCATAACCCACAGTCCACCATGCCGATCCACCACTTGACCCATGATACACTGATCGAAGCAAACCACACCCACATCGGAGCAAACCCATCGAAGCTACATCAAACCCATCGGAGCAAACAAAATTGAGAGAGAGGAAAGGGCGAGGGAGAAAGAGAGAGACAGACGAGGACAGAGTTGAGAGAGTGGGAGAGTTCAGAGCAGAATAAAATAGTGTTTTTATTTTTACAATACTGCTACAGTGCAATTCTACAGAATTGCAAAAAATTTTGCAATTCTTGGGTTTGCAATTCTCTGATGCAGTAGATTTTGAGGGTTGAAATGCTAAATACACCCTACATATGGCATTAGCATTCTCCAATGCTAATGCTCTACTTTTTGTGTACTATTTTAAACTCAATCAATTATAATTTTTTATTTTCTAAAAGAATTATAATGTCATTTAAAAAAAAATTAAATATTAAAATAAAAAATAAAATAAAATACAACTGGTAAAGAGAAATGTTTTTTAGAAATTAATTTTCAATTTGATGAATCACAAATGTAGACCAGGATTGGACAAAAGGAGTGTAGCAAATGACTTGCCAAGAGATTATGACCCTCTAAAGTTATTTTTCTTAACTATTTTTTTATAGTAAATGGTTCAGATTATACTATATCATTTTTCACTAACAATATCTTTAAAGAATTCTTCTAGCATTACAATTTTTGCCTCAACTTTAATGCAAGACTTACCCTACTACCTAGGGCCTCTGCTAGAGGAAGGCTCCAAAGATGGGGCAAAAATTGATTATATATATATATATATATATTGGAAATTTAAAAAAAAAAAATTTATTAGTTTCACACTATTCTTCCATTTTTAATATGTTCCAAAAAATTAAGTAATGCTAGATGTAATACAAATTTTAATACATAGGTCTTACAAATAAATGTGTCACCAATCACAACAAATACTTCATATAGTAAAATGCTAGAAATACTATAAATTTTACTACATATGAGATATCATTATTGGTAACTAGAATTGAACAAAAAATATGGTAAAATTTAGGTACACTATTTTGGTGTATATGTTAGATTTCTTAATTAAATTTAATCGGATTACATTAAACGTAATTGCACGAAGTGTCTGGAAATGAATTACAAAGAAGTTGCCAATATCAATTACAAGTGCACGTCTTATTCAATCCAGCTTTTGGAATACTTTTATAATTTTTAATAACTCTTTCACCTTTTACCATTGCTTGACTAAGATTTATAAGCACGACCAGGGCATTGGAATCATCATTGATTGTCAACCTTTTCTTATCTCCAACAATCAATTCCAGTCCACACTTCTAGTGTAGAGGAAAAATTGCCTTCAAGTACATATTAACAACATTTGGTGGTCCTATACTGAGGGAAGCTCCTGCATCCACTTGATGAACTATTTTCTTCAGGTAAATATAACACATCTATGCATGCATTCTCACTTCTTTTGTTTCTCCTGATGTCATTCTTCTTTCTTATTTTGTTTGACGAAAACAGTACGGTTCTGTCATATATTATCTCGATGTTTTTCCTATTTCGCACGCAAACATCCTTTTTTCAATATACGTTTGTTAATCAAGTTCAAACATAAAATCATATGCAATATGTATCTATCAAAATGGAAGTCCATGTTCTTTTAAAAACTAAAAACTATTTGTTATTAATATTGTGCTAAATTTCACTGCAAATCTAACTTTTTACTATATAAACTTTGTAAAATTTTAGTACACATTTAGTTATACTTATTTGTAATTATATATCATGCATATGCATGAGGTTACAAGATATATATATATATATATATATATGAGATGGATTCAAGTTACACCTGGTGTAACTCTAAAAGAGTTACATCTTTTTTAAATTATTGATTTCCATTAGATCTAATGGTTAAAAAAACCACTAGTGACATGCCATATCTAATATCATTAAGTCATTAAATTCTCTTCTAAAAATAAACAAAAAGTCAATTAACACTTTCACCCCCACTGTTTTCTTCTTCTTCTATCCCTTTCTCTTTTTCTCTCATCTGCCAGGACGTCCATAAACTCCTCCAGTGAACCAAATAAATCAACAAAGGATAAAGCATTAGCATTTTTCATCTTTTCAGTAAATTGTGAATTTTATGCATCTGTGTAAATAGATTTCAGGGGAATTAACAACGATTGAATTAATCTTTTATTTGACAATTCTCCTGAAGTAAACAGATATAAGTAATAAACAACATTCCCTGCATTAGTAGACCAACCGATTTATTAATTTTAATTTTTTGTGATTGGAATGTCAGATTGGATGTGAATTGGTGCCGTTTTCCTTGACTCTTCTATATTCCTAACGGAGAAGTTATACCCTTGACTCTTCTTTTAAAAGGATTTTATGTAGCTTTTCGATGCCCTGTATGCAAACTCAATACATTTAATGGTGAGTAAGGGGAAAATGCACTAATACCAATAAAATTACAATGTATCAATTCCCTTGTTGATTTATCTAGTTCATTGGAGGAGTTTATGGAGGTCCTGGCAGATGAGAGGGAAAGAGAGAGGGATAGAAGAAGAAGAAAACGGTGGAGGGTGGAGGGTGAAAGTGTTTATTGACTTTTTGCTTATTTTTAAAAGAGAATTTAATGATCTAATGATATTAGATATGGCATGTCACTAGTGTTTTTTTAACCATTAGATTTAATGGAAATCAATGGTTCAAAAAGGGTGTAACTCTTAGGGAGTTACATAAGGTGTAACTCTTAGGGAGTTACACCAGGTGTAACTTGAACCCATCTATATATATATATATATATGAGATAAGTTCAAGTTACACCTGGTGTAACTCTAAAGAATTACAACTTTTTTAAACCATTAGATTTAAGTAGATTCAACGATAAAAAAAAATTAAAAAAAAAAAGCACTCATTAATGCTAATATTCTGATTAGGATCTCATTTATTATCCCTTATTTAAAACATTTCATACTTATCTCTAAACCAAAAAATAGGTATAGGTTTCTCACTCCTCTCTCTTTCTCCTCCATCACTCTTCCACCTCCACTGCCATAGGGAAATAATTCAAGAAAAATTGTAATTAGACTTTAGCTTTTGTTATGAACACCATGAGTATATACACAACTGTACGACTATCAGCCCATTATTGGAAAACCCATGGACTATAAGTTAGGCAATGGACCCTGACAAACCTAATCTGTGGTGCTCAGCAGTGTGAGCCAAGGACTTTTTGGCTCTCGGGCCCATCGGTGTCTCTTAGTAGTGCCTTGGGGAACATCGTTGTCGAGCAGCATCCAGTGTCTGTTGCAAGTCACAAGGGCTGAGATCCCTATTCTAAGATGTGACCCACATCTAACAAGAATAATCCCAAAGGGCCCCACCAGCACCAAAAATTGCTAAAAGTGATCATTGCAGACCCACTAAAAGAAGGCTATAAATAAGAAAAAGGGAGGAGAGAAAGGGGTTGGACACTAGAGGGTAAAGAACCAGAGAGTGTGAGGAAGTGAGAAGAAACTTAAGAGCAAGGCTGTTCAGACAGTCTAGTCAGTGGTATTCCTAGCTTTGATTCTCGTCCTAAGGAACTTTCCATAGTAGGATATCCATAAGCCCACCATAATAAATAAATTGTGAGCCCAACGAAACAGTTAGCCTACTAATCGACAGTTAGGTGTGCACAATTGGTGCTGTTAATGGGAATCTCCTACTTACCTGTAGTTTCAAGCGAAATCAACTATTGTTAAGTATTGCTAACCAGCATTCAGCGAGTTCTGCAGATAGTCGGTTCGGAGTTTTGTCCAGGGGCTCAAGTTGGCGAGAAATAAGGCAAAAAAGAGATCAGGACTGCTGGTATGAACAGCATAGGGAGTGGCCCGATTCGGGATAAAGGTACTCACAATTGTATCAATTATCATCCTATATTCCTGAGCAGGAGCATTATGACAGAAAGGATCAGGAATTAGAGCGTTTGTGTAAACAAGTTAGAGACTTTAAGTTGGAAGTACGGGATAGGCATTAAAGAAGGAATTGTGGTGAATCCCTCGAAAGGTTTGGCAACACCGGGAAAAGTAGTGGGGAGTTATCTCGCCAATCAAGAGAGAGATCGCAGGAGTTTGCTAAGCGGTTTTCAGTTTCTCTTGAGCAACGTAGGCATCATGGTGTGGCGATGGATGCAATGAGCCGGGCTCTTCGTAGAGCGGCCCGGTTATCGTTTTCTAACGAGATTGAGATGCCAAGATGATTTAACAGACTGCTGTTCATTTCGTATAATGGTAAGGTCGACCCATTGAACATGTAAGCCATTACATTTAGATGATGTCATTGTACAGCTAGAATGACGCGCTTATGTGCAAGGTATTTCCTTCCAGTCTCGAGCCTACAGTTTTGACGTGGTTCAATGGGTTAAGGAAGGGATCAATACACATTTTCGGTGAGTTAATTCAGGAATTTAGGGCTCGATTTATGACTTGTAGTCAGGTGTTGCAACCAATTGATGCGCTGCTGTCTATGAAAATGGGGGCTGAGGAAACTTTTTGGAGCCATGCCAATCAATATTGGGAACTGTATAATGAAATTAGGGGAGGCAACTAGAAGGTGGCTGCCAGCACTTTTAGATTGGGGCTTCCACAAGACTCGGCGAGACTCGTTGACCATGAGGCCCCTTGAGAGTATGCACTAGTTAATGAGGCGGATAGAAGAATATAAAAGGTTAGAGGATGATCGGCAGCAAAGCAAAGGTAAGGCGCCAGCCACTTCACAGTATGCAAAGGATTCGTGGACAGGGGTCTTTCAACCAAGACCGAGGAGGGAGCTAAGAATCCAAGAGCTTAACGTTCGGCCCTGGGAGATCAATGTGGTGCTTAAGGAGCCCGTTCATAAGATTCTAGAACTGATCAAGAACGAATCATATTTCTGGTGGCCAAGCAAGACTAGAGGTGATCTAGCAAGAAGGAATCAGAGCTTATATTGCATGTACCATCGAGAAAATGGGCACACTACCGAACAATGCAGAGTATTTAAGGATCATTTGGAGCAGTTGGTAAAATCTAGGCATTTGAAGGAGTTTGTGGTGGTGCTCGAAGGCAGTGCTGCAAGGCAGACATCGAGAACTCAGGGGAGTACACTCCCACCGTTGTTAGGGGTGATTGAAGTCATCCATATGGCTTCAATGAGCACAAACCTAAGTCAGCGCAAGGGGGTTTTAAGTGTGGTCTCAGTAGAGAATTCTAAGGGTGATGCTCAGCCTAGGAAGAAGTCAAGGCTGAATTGGGGGACGATTGAGTTTAGGGATAAAGATTTGGAAGGGACGACCTAGCCGCACAACAACACCCTAATAGTTACTGCTAGAATCGGTGGTTTTGTAGTAAAGAGAGTGTTAGTAGATTAAGGAAACAGGGCCGAAGTGATGTACCCTGATCGGTACAAGGGGTTGGGGCTGAAGGCGGAGAACTTGTTTAAATATAACACTCCCCTGGTGGAATTTGATAGTAGAATGGTGGTCCTAGAGGGATAAGTCTCCCTACTCGTTAATACAGAAGAGAAAAAGGTGATGGTAAACTTTATTGTGGTGAACTCCTTCTCCCCCTACACTACAATTCTTGGTCGGCCCTGGATCCATACTGTCGTATCGTCCACCTTGCATGTAAAGGTGAAGTTCCACACCAAGCATGGGATTTTTGTTGTAAGAGGAGATCAGCAGGTAGCAAGACAATATTTGGTAGCGGTTGTCAATCGAGAGATTAAACAGAAAGAATCGGCCGAGCTGGAACAGTTATAGCAATTACAGGAGCCCCTGGAGGGCAGAAGTGCTAACAGTGCTGAGGATCTGATTAAGGTAAGCGTACTTCCATATGAGAATAGGACTTTCCAAATAGGTGCAAGTATGAGGCAAGACGAGCGGGTGGATCTGTTGTTAACCTTCGTGCAAAATGTGGATGTCTTTGCCTAGAGTCCAGATGACGTCCCCGGGGTCAACCTAGAGTTTATTACTCATAAACTAAATGTAGACTCATCATTTCCTCCTAAAAAGCAGAAGCCAAGAAGGTCGACTAAGCCATATGTTAAAATTGTGAAGCAAGAAGTAGAAAGGCTGAAAGAAGTTGGGGTAATTTGGGAGGTCTTTTCCCCAAAATGGTTGTTGTCTAACACCGTAGTGGTTAAGAAGAAGAATGGCAAGTGGCCGGTTTGTATGGATTTTACCGATCTCAACTAGGCATGTCCTAAGGATCCCTTTTCAGTCTTGAAGATTGATCAGTTAGTAGATGCAACATATGGGCACTCGAGGATGAGCTTTCTAGATGCTTTCCAAGGCTATCATTAGATTGCACTAGCAGCTGAGGATCAAGAAAAGACATCCTTTATAACCCCTAAAGCCAATTACCACTACACGGTAATGCCTTTCGGACTTAAAAATATAGGGGCTACTTATCAAATGATGATGACCAGGATACATAGGGATAAGATTGGGAGCACAGTGGTGGTGTACATAGATGATATGGTTATGAAGAGTCGAGAGAATCAAAAACACATAGACAATTTGACAGAGGTATTTGAAATACTTGGGTAGCACAAGCTACGTCTTAATGCTGACAAGTGCACCTTCATGTAGGGGCTAGGAAGTTTTAGGGTATATGATTACTCACTGAGGGATAGAAGTAAATCCTGACCAAATAAGTGCTATAGAGCGACTTAAGATGCCGAGCAATCCAAAGGAGGTGCAGAAGTTGACCAAGATGATACTGCCTTAAACCGATTTTAGTCGAAGTCGGCGGACAGATGCTGCCCCTTTTTTCAGTTGCTAAAGAAATGGAAGGGGTTCCAATGGACGGAGGAATGTGAGGAAGCCTTCTAGGATCTAAAGAAGTATTTAGTGATCTCATCAATATTATCATGCCCGAAATCTGGGGAGGATTTATATATGTATCTCACAGTATCTGAACACGCTGTGAGTCCAGTTTTGTTGAAGAATCGGGAAGGAATGCAAAGGCTGATTTATTACATCAGTAAAACGTTGGTTGATGTAGAAACCAGATATCTACCTTTGGAGAAGCTGGCACTGCATTGGTCCATGCCACCAGGAAATTGCCCCATTATTTCCAAGCACACACTGTGTATGTGTTAATTGAGTACCCCCTATGGTCTCTGCTTAAGAGATCTGACTTTACAGGAAGAATAGTCAAGGGGGAAACAAGACTCGAGTCATTTGATATCCAGTACACAGGAGCTCGGTCAAAGGACAAGTGCTCACTGATTTCATCATAGAATTCACTCCCATTGAGGGGGGCCTCGGCGGGGTTTATAATGTGGTGGCTCGGCTATGGAAGGTGTTTGTTAGGACTCAAACGCAATAAATAAAAGCCAATACTGTTCTAAAAAAATATGAGATTCTGTCTCTCTTGAGATCTGCTAATACTACTGTCTTAATAATAAATGGCTCTTGCCAAGAGACGTGACCATTTTTATACTGAGGGAAGCTCCTTAATCTATTTGATCACCTCAACCATTCTTCAGGTACATATATAATATTATTATTATTAATTTTTTTTTTTTGAGAAATGGTAGATATATAATATGTGTGCATGCTTTCACATCATTTATTTCTCCTATCGTCTTTCTCCTTTCATATTTCGTTGGACTAAAATATGTACGGTTTTGTAATTGTAGCACTGCATCATCTCTATCTTTTTAACTATGTCGTACACAGACACCCCATCGACAAAAAATAAAATAAATGTGTGTTCGTGTATGTATGCGCACACACATGTTTGTTAATGAAGTACAAGCTACAAACAAAAAAGCGTAAGCAAATCATCAACGTACAGTTTATTCAAGAAAATTGAACCCAATGCTTTCATCAACGTATGTTAATAAAGAACCCAATGGGATTGGGCACTTGATTTCAAAATGACTGTCTTAAGTTTGACTAGGAACTCCCTAATTCAAGTCTGGACATCAGTATTTTAAAAACACTCTCTGGGCCAGCGATTTACCCCGCTATGGGTTCACTCATCGCGAACAGTGATTAATTTCTGGTTGAAAGTTTTGAAGAAATACAGTAGAAAACCAAAAAAAAAAAAAAAAAGTATGTTAATAAAGGGATGGGACCAGATTTAAATTTTAGAATATTAGAAAACTGAGATTTATGTAAATATATGAACTTGATTAATTAGAAGAGGTAACCCTCTGTTTATAATACATAACTAACTTCCAAACTATGCAGATTACCCGCCTAAAACTAACTAACTAACCATTTTAATGAAACAGGTGCTACACACGTGATTACTAAAACAACAAAAAAAAAATATATATATATATATATATATTGATAAAAACAATACAGTTAATACAAAGTCGTATTATTTACATCAGTCGTTTAGCTCTATTTCTTTCTTGCACTTTATTTCTTTCTTCTTTTCTTGATCATTCTGATAGAGCCAAAACTTAAAAAACTAATTCGACCACTTAAGAATAAAAAATTTACTAAAATTCAAAACAATATAATATAAAAATATATATAAACAATATAACATATATAAAATAGAAATTGAAAGCTCACTAGTTTAAACACTAGAGTGAGTTTAAACTCCTAATTTTAAAATTAGGGCTAGATTACTTTTAATATATGCTAAATTATGCGGAACAAGAGTAATAAAAGAACAATTAATCAGGATTACTAACTTGTGCATGGATAAACATAATTGATAACAAGTAAAAAGCACAAGTAGTAAGGAAAGAGAGGAGCAAACACAAGATCATGGTTTTGAAACCTAAATTGTTTAATGAACTAAAAAAGAGAAGGGTTCAAGATTTTTAAGGTCAGACCAAGATTGAACCATGATGATGTCATAATTAATTTAATAATTAATTGATATAAAAATATGTGTTATAAATTGATAAAAATTAATAATATTGACAATTCGATATTTTTATTATTTTTAGAAGATACAAAAATTTATATATAATATAAGATAATTATTTTAAGGCTTAAAAATATATATACTATAATAGTACAAGGCTAACTAAAAGAAAAAAAAAAAAAACTATCAAGTGATGAGGAAGTGGGTTTTTTTTTTTTTTTTTTTTTTTTTAAAAGATAGAATTCTATTCTAGCATAATCTAAGTGTATATATGTGTGAAGCTTCCTCTTGGAGACTTGAACCCCCGCCCTTGCCCCCCACACCCCACAAGCACTTATACTTGTGGAGTGACTATCACACTAAGGGTGTACGGTGGTGACGAGGAAGTGGACTTGAAATAGAATTATAAGTTCATTTTGGTGGATAGTGGGGCCCAAAATGAAGACCCATCGTGCTATAAGACAAAGATGCACCTGATTTGGACAAATAAAGAGAAGCATTGGAATGGCTTCTCTCTAAGGAACACTGAACACCACAACAAAGCCTTCATCTAGCAGATCTATACATATCCAGATCTTTCCTAGCCTGTGTGCGATGCCTCTTGTATTGCATCGTAGATCCAACCTTAGATCCGACATGAGGCACCCAGATTTGGCCTTCATATCCTTCTTTGTAGGGCTCGCGTCACCCAATCTCTTCCTAAGATTCTCTGCATGTTGCCCATATCCAACCAAATCTTGACTTGAGTGGCTTCGCCGGAACCATTCAAACTCGCGAGCGGTTTTGATAGACCTGTCGGTTCAACCACGGTTCCAACAATTTATAGTAAATATTGTATTATACGGTTTCTATGAGTTCAAGAACTGGACTGGTGTTCGGTACCGGTTAACCTGGTTTGACCGTCTGGTTTGGTCCTTGTTTCAAAACTATGACCAAGATAACACTGTAATGTGTTATCGAAGAGAAAAACCGAAGAACCTAACAAAAAAAAAATCTCTTCATGGTCCTACTAGCCGAATCGATCCACTAGCAAATTAGTTAGAGTACATGAATACAAATAGACTCTCCAAGCTTAGACTACCCACTGTACTTAAGCCCTCCAAGTCTCAATTACCAACAGACTTTACGCAGTCTTGTCTTCCCTAACTTTTTGGATCCCGTAATTATCACCAATTGCTTCTACCACAAATTGGCATGAACCCAATGCTTCACAAATGCTCTAAATCAACTCACAATACTCTAAATGGGTGTAGATTGTGTTTAGGTTAAGAAGCTTTCAAAGGATATGGAAATAGAGAAGGAAAAGAGTAAAGAAAACTAAGAGAAAAATGTGTAGATGATCGTTGGCTTGCAATCTCTAATTTCTAGGGTTTTTTCTCTGAAACTCTTCTTAAATTTTTGTGGGTAATGTGAGACTGTTATAGTGTAGGTAAAGATATAAGGAAAACACACAAAATTCCAACTGTCAGTGCATCTCACGAGTCAGTTCGCTAGTTGGCCAAGTTGTGAGCCACTCGCGAAATGCCTCTGACACTTGAATCATTTAAACTTCCAACATATGCTCTGTTTGTTCTGTTTAGACTGCTTAAACACAAGATTAGTTTAACCTAATGAATTAGCCAAGTAGTTACTTAGGTTAATTATGAGATCTAGGTCAAACACATCCAAACATATTACTTAGTGAAAAAATTAAAGAAGACAGTAATATGAAGACCCAGGAAAACTAATGAAATTAACTGTTTCAAGATATAAAACCTGGGGAGGATTTAACCTAACTATTCTCAAGGTAATCAAATCCACTATGATAGAATGAAAGATTACAATAGATTTTAATTCTAAATCTAAAGCTACCTCTTGTAGAACTTACTAACACAACTACGAGTAGCTCGGACTCCATAGACTCTTCTATCTTGAATTTGTTAAGCACAAACTCTCACATTTGTGACTTTGAGATCCCACTCAAAGGTTTCAGATCATCATTAGTAGTAGATCTTTATGTGGTAACTTGTTTCCACTAGTTCTTGATCGTAGATCTCGTGTTTCGGTAGATGTTTGTTGAGTTAGAAAGTACAGAAACTTTTCAAATCTCATAGGAGTAACTCACAACACTTCCAAGGACTTGTAAAATGTAGTTAGGGTTTTCCTTTTATACCTAGTAGTGTTTCACTTAAACCCTAAACGTTTCTGTGGGCTTTGGGCCTGATTTTAAATCTCCTGTCTGTGATTTTTGATCAGTCGAGCTTTATAGAAACTGAACTCTTCTTTCAATAGCTTGCATGTTCTTGAATTTTGACTTGTAACAACATGAGCAATTTCCAACACTTAATATAGACATGTTTTGATCTCAATTTGCAAACATACATAAATTTAGAAATCCAAACATTTAATCCTAAATATTTAGAACCTAACAATCTCCTTCTTTGGCAAATTGTGACAAAACACACAAAAATGAATCGCTCAACTGAAGAACTAACCCGATTACAAAGTAATGCCTTAATGCAATTCTATCATAATCTACTATCTATCAGTTGCTAAAATAGGCAACAGTTGGTGAAAGAATTAACCTGTAAATTCCTGAAACACTGAAACAAACCATAAACGCATGTGTGGAAAGTACAATATAAACAATATAAGTACTTGATTTCACTAAACAGAAATAAAAAATAGATAATCAAAGAATAACACCATCAATATCATTAGAATCATCAGTGTATCAACAATACATATCAAGGTTTGTGAAAACAGGAACAAAAACCAAATATATACGTCATAGATCATCAAAAATATCAAACTCATCAAAGTCTAATCTATCTCCCTAAAAACTAATCTAACTCCCCCTAAATACAAAACACATCTCCCTCTAAATACAAGAGTTCATCACATCTACTCCCCTTTTTTGTTACATATTGCCAAAGGCAATCATCAATGATCATAGGATGGAAGAGGTGAAAAAGTACTCCAACACTCAGAAAAATCAGCTTTCAAAGTAGCAACATTTGAAATAAGTTCATCCAAAAGTTGTCCACATGCTGCCTAAGTAGTCATGAAAGTCTCCATCATAGTACTGACAGGCCACAATTTGAATGACCCCTTGTGATTAACCCTAATTAATTAATTAGCCAAGTTGTTAGTTAATCAATTAATCATGCAATTGCGTAGAAGCACAAACAAATCACCAAAAACTAAATATGTAGCGGAAATTAAATAACACGGTGATTTGTTTACGAATGGGGAAAACCTTAACGGCAAAAACCCCACCGGGTGATTTTTAGGTCACCACTCCCGAAACTCCACTATTATCAAATCAAGCGGTTACAAGTAAAGGAATCCCAAGTACCTTACCAACCTATAGTTGAACCCTTACCCCAATACCCAATTGGACTTGATCTGTAGCGACGGTTCCCACCTTTGATGCACGGCTCCCAAGTACGTGACTAACCAATGCGCGGATCCCAGTACGCGACTTCAGAACACCAACTAAGGAAGAAAGGTTGGCTGCAAAGTTCTTCAGTTCATCCTATACGATGAAGATCAGGAAGATGCTTGGTCACAAAACCCTTTGGTGCAAATACACAACAACTTCTTGAAGGAAGATGAACTAGGTCAAGAACTTCGTCTTTTGATCACAATTTGCTTGAACAGAGATTGCTCAATACTTTTGAAACTTGTGTCGCACTTGACGGCTCTTAAAATAATCCTTTTATATGTTTAGGGTTAGAAGAAAAGAAGGCTCAAAATTATATTCACGGATCCTAAGAAAATCAGATTGGAAATCTGAAATTTTAAATCTCAACAGATAGTAGGTGTCGAGGTAGCTATCGAGCAGGTGTCGAGCTTTAATGAAATTGCACTTCAGCTTGCTTTTTCTTGGATAAACTTGATGACTTCAACACTTAACCTTGAAACCTTGTTTCTTGGAGTATTAAAAACACATAGAACTACCCAATTACAAGTAGAGTGCGTTTTGTCAAAGGATTAGCCAATTTACATAAATGAGTGACATATGTTCTTAACAAGTAAAAACATATATGTCCTAACAATCTCTCTCTTTGGCAATCTGTGACAAAACCACAACAAACAAATGAACACATGAGAGAAGTCATAAATCACTCAACTCATATTCACTTGTTGAATACAATAAAATCTATCCTAACACAAACTCTTGAAAAACTTTGCAAGAAGAGAGTTTATGGCAAGTCGACTTTGACAACCTGTATTTCTGAAACACTTTAAACAAAACTCATCAAGGCATCTTGTATGAAACAAAAATAATAGATTGCATACAAGTATAAAGAACATGTGTATAAAGATAGAGAAGAAATAACACATGGAGAGATAGGTGAAAGAAACATACATCCACATATATAAAGAAGTATAAGTACAATGTATGTAAAAATGGTCAAAGGACCTCGTATACAAGATCATTGTATCTAAAAAGTAAGAAAAGAAAAGATACATATAGAACCTCACTACATCCCTCAGAATATCAACTCTCCCCCTATCAAAATATCCTATACTAACTCTCCCCCTAAGATGACTACTCTCATAACCCAAAACTACTCTCCCTTTTTGTCACGAGTGACAAAGGGTAGAGTGTTATGTAGACATCTCATCAGTAGAGCTAGCATCCCTATCATCATCCTCATTATCCTTATCATCCTCAGAATCTGAAGCTACTGGAGTAGGTGGTGAAGGAGTAGCCTCTGGAGTAAAACCACCCATGGTCGCTTGCCGTTGTGCAATACGACCAACACGAACATTCACCTGATACAACTCAGCAGAGAGTGTATCAAGGCGAGTGTCCATGTGTTGTAGCTGCGCCATAATGTCTCCTAGAGATACATCGCTTGTAGAGGAAGAAGGAGCAAATGTAGATGGAGCTGATCTAGATGGAGCCGAATGGGAGGGAGGAGTGGCATTCGTCTGTCGCGACCTGAACTGCGCCTCACTACGTTTTACGGTAGCAGCATCTATGGCAGAGATGTGTGTGAAGTGGTCGGACATAGGAAAGGGAATGGAAAAATGGCGTAAGATCCTCGTGATAGCGGAAGGAAAGATGAGCTTATCACGGGATGCCGAATCAAGATAAACATCAATAATAGAAAGAATGAAGTGAGAAGGAAAATCTATAGTAAGATGCTCTAATAAAGATAACAAAAATTGAGCACGAGGCTTAGTGATAGAGTTGTAGTGAGAAAGAGGATGGAGTACAAAAGTCATCACCATGTTAAGAAATCTAGGACCTTTAGCAAAAGGCCTACATGATGTGTACTGATGCTCACCCGAATCAGTAGGGTGCTCACAGAAAGCAGAAATGAGCTCATCTTTAGACACAATCCTCAGACGCTCACAAGAAGGATAGTCAGGAAACTCTATCCTAAGTACCCTAAGCACATCTGCAACCAGCTGCGGTGTGACAGGAATGCGCGTACCTTGAACACGAGTGAAAAAGAGAGGTATTGAACGATCAATCCCGTACATGTTGGAGTAAAACTCCTGTATCAGCACGAGAGGGCAAGTGACCGGAATGTCACACAGTGACCCCCATCCCCTACTGTGAATGACAGAGGGAAGGTTAGTGTCGGCGAAGTCCGCTAAAATGACTTGGCGTTCCGAATGAACACCTCGTCGAGAAAAGTTCTCCGAAAATGCCTTATGGGCATCTCCATCACGGAACCGAAGGTTAAGAGGAGCAGAGTCAGAAGAAGTAGAAGCTCCAGAACGCAGAGGGTTCCGAGTAGGAGTGGATTTACGTTTGGGTGCCATAGACACTACTAATGTAAAAGAATGAGAAAGAGAGAGAGAGAGGGAGACAATCAGAAAAGTCCCAACACAGTTCAAATATGACAAATATATTGAACAAAAAGTATGTATGCATGGGAATGCATGAGCATGTGACATGCAAATAAAAAAGGCATCATAGGCTCAGCCCAATCCAATCCTACCAGCACACAACATATAGCACACATCTAAATGCATGTAACTATCATTCTAATGCACATGGAATGCAATGTATGACATTTTAAAAGCATTTAAGTGAAAAACCAACCCAAAATTTCAATAAAACCTCATCAATTTTGAGAAACCCCAAAAATTTCAAAAAATCCCAAAACCTAGGTTTTAAAACATGCAATGCATGAAAATGGAAGGGAAAAAGAACATACCAGGTGATGGAATGCAAGGGAAGATAGAAAATCATGAAGATTTGAAGCTTTGAGTGAGAAATGGGTGAAAGGGAGATGAAAAGCCTCGGAGAGATCGAGAGAGATCGAGTGAGAATGAGAGAAAATCGCGACAGGTCAATTTATAGGCACCTCAGTAATTCTCGACAGCTGAGGTGTCGAGAGGTATTAAGAAAGGTGTCGAGAAATTTGGCTGTCGATAGATGGAGGTATCGAGAGGTATCGAGATGCAAGACCAATTTCAGAGATAAGAAGCTTGATCGATCGCAAAGGTGTCGAGGAGGTATCGAGGAGACAGAAGATTTCTTGATCGATCCACATGGTGTCGAGACAGGTGTCGAGAAAGAAGACATCAAACACAACAAGTGAATCTCGATCGATCCACAAGGTGTCGAGAATCTATCGAGGAGATAAAAGATTTCTCGATCGATCCATTAGGTGTCGAGATTGCGATAAGAAAAGGCTTGAGAAGCTCGACAGATGACTAGGTACCGAGGAGGTGTCGAGGAGGTGTCGAGCCAACAATAAAAAGCAGTTTTTTGAGAAGAGAAAAACACAGACATGAATGCAATCCAACATACACCTTAACCAATGATCCACTCAACATATAAAGCTCTCAAACTCATCTCTCAATAGAAATTTAAGCACATGGATCCTTAAAAACACACACGCACACTAAACAAGTCTAACCAATTTTATTTTTCAAAAACAAGTTAAGACAGTTTAGTGAGCATACATTAGCACATGTAAAAACTTTGTGATGGCCAAATCACATTGTACTTGCACATGTATCAAAAGTAGCAAAGAATATTGCGTGTTGTGTATGAAAAATATCGCAAGATTGCATATGTGTATACATGTTATGATGATCTGAGATATGAGAAAATAACTTTTAACTCACACACAATCATAACTGTTTGATAGGGACTATCACCTTAGAGGTATATCCTATAACTCCCACATCTCCTAGAATACACGCTTGCAACCATATTTAAAGCATTTTTAATCATTTTGCTTTTAATTTTCTTTGCATGTTTTCTTTTTATTTTTAGCATATCATACATGGGCATAAAAAGAAGAAAAGAAATACCCCAGATGTTAAGCATTTGACATCGCACTTTTGCTATGCCGAAGCATACGAATGTCTTTGACACTGCACTTTTGCTATGCCGAAGCATACAGGTGTCTTTGACACTGCACTTTTGCTATACCGAAGCATATAGGTGTCATATTATGATTGGCAGGCAACAGTGGTGAGATGGTTATTTATGCCTTTCTCTTAGGATTTCTAGTCCTATCCGTCAAAAAGAGTGATATGAGTGTTAAGTTTTAAGAGATAACTTAATCTTACTCATCACAAATAAGAGCCACAAAGCTCACTTGCTTAGTTATGCATAGAGATGCTCATCTAAGCTACTAAAGATACAAAGTTTAGAAACTTTGTTTTAATGGCCATCCAAGGTACACAAATACCAAAGTACACAAAACACACACTGTTTTTGTATTTTTCTGATTTTTCAATTTTTTATATTTTTATATTTAAAAAAAAATAAACAAAACTGAAAGTAAACACAAAAAGCATGTTAAACAAAGCAAAGTATAAAACTAGAATGACTCAACAAAAATGCAAAACACACAAGTAATGCAACAAACAAGAAAAAAAAAAAAAAAAAAAAAAACAAGAAGGGGAAAAGAAAGTGATGAAATCACTTAGAGTCCTTTTTCTTCCATACCTTGGAAGAACCTTTCCTTTGATTGAACCCTTGAACCGGTGGTGAGGGGGAAGAATTAAAACCGTTCAAGTTAGAAAGAAACATAAGGGCTTTTAGAATATCTCTAAGAGGAGCGAGAGAGGATTGAAGCTGATTTTGGCTTCCAGATGCTATCATGCCATTACTCTGTTGAGTGGCTAGCCACTTATAGCAATTTGGTCGAGTGTGACCGGCAGCTCCATAATGATGACAGAGATGCTGCTTCTTTTGTTTCGGCTTTCGAGAGTTAGCCTTCCTAGCCTTAGGGTTTTTAGCATCTTTTTTATCATGCTTAGGGGGTGCTCCTAAGATAGACTTACCCTTGTCTAAGTTCTCACTAGCTAATTCAGTGTTAACATCATTATTCTCAATTTCAATGTTATTAGCAGGAGAAACAAAAACAGTATTGCTAGTAGAAGCAGTATTAGAGAAAGAAAGACCATACCCCAAGCCAGTTCGATCTGAAGCAGATTTCTGATTGCTAAGCATCTCATCAAGCTTTGCACTTGAAGTTCTTTCCAATTGAGCTCTGACTTGTGACAGCTCTGCTTCAAGCTTCTTGGTCTTCTCAGCTAAAAAGTTGTTCTCAAATCTTAGTGCTCTAATAGTTTGATTCGCCTCATCAAACTTTATGGACAACTCTTCACGATCAAGTTCCACATCACTGAGTTTCTTGATGGCCAGCCTGTACAATTTCTCATGCTTCTCAGAGAGCTTGTAAAGCTTCTCATAGGTTGAATGGATATCATCTTGATCATCCATCTTCTCAAATTTAGACTCCACCAGTTCTTCTTCTTCATCCACTTCTTCAACAATCCCTTCAGTAGGATTGACTGTGGCAGTGAAGGCATTTAAGATTTCGTCATCCTCATTGTCAGAATCATCTTCAGGCTTAGTGTCACTCAAGGTTGCAGCAAGTGCCTTACTCTTCCCAATGCTTTTGAGATATGTCGGGCATTCATGCTTCATGTGACCAAATTTATGACATCCAAAGCACTTTGGTCCTGCAGGAATAGTGTACTGACCGCCATCCTTAGCATCCTTCTTCCTTTTGTCTAGACTCTTGAACTGAGAAGAACTGGATTGTCTGCGGTCCTTGTCGAAGTTCCTCCCATTGGCATTCTTCATAAACTTCTTGAACTGCCTTGTAATGTAGGACTTCATCTTGGAATCTTCATCGTCGGAAGACTTATCTGCATCACTGCTCTTTGCCTTCAAGGCCATGCTCTTGCTCTTACTAGTTTTGCCAATCCTGGAGAGTCCTAACTCATAGGTCTGCAAGTTTCCAACCAGCTTAGTCAAAAGAATCTTGTCAATATCCTTTGATTCTTCTATTGCCATTATCTTGGTATGGAATCTCTCAGGCAGAGATCTAAGCATCTTCCTTACAACCTTGGGTTCAGGGATGGTTTCCCCAAGATTGAAGGTTGAGTTCACTACGTCTTTGAGCTTGGCATAGAACTCATCAAACGACTCATTTTCCTCCATCTTAATTTCATCAAAGCTAGTAGTGAGCCTCTGAAGCTTTGAATCTTTGACAGCCTTTGTTCCTTCATAGGTTGTCTGGAGGATGGTCCAAGCCTCCTTAGCAGTTTCAGTTGAGGATATCTTCTTGAACTCCTCATTAGTGACTGCGCTAAATAGAGCATTTAACGCTCTGCTGTTGAAGTTAGCCGCCTTGATCTTTGTGTCATCCCAATCGGCCGGTTCCTCTTTTGGCTTAGTCCAGCCAATCTCTACAGCTTGCCACACCTTCTCATCTAAAGACTGCAAGAAAGCTCTCATGCGTACTTTCCAGTATGCATAGTTAGTGACATCAAATAAAGGAGGTATGATTAATGACTGTCCTCTATCCATGACAAACAGGGGTCAATAGATTAACACAGAAAAGATTAAACCTAATCAGAGTGTGCCTACTTTGATACCACTTGATAGGCCACAATCTGAATGACCCTTTGTGATTAACCCTAATTAATTAATTAGCCAAGTTGTTAGTTAATCAATTAATCATGCAATTGCGTGGAAGCACAAACAAACCACCAAAAACTAAATATGCAACGAAAATTAAATAACATGGTGATTTGTTTACGAATGGGGAAAACCCTAACGGTAAAAACGCCACCGGGTGATTTTCAGGTCACCATTCCCGAAACTCCACTATTATCAAATCAAGCGGTTACAAGTAAAGGAATCCTAAGTACCTTACCAACCTACAGTTGAACCCTTACCCCAATACCCAATTGAACTTGATCTGTAGCGACAGTTCCCACCATTGATGCACAGCTCCCAAGTACGTGACTAACCAATGCGCAGATCCCAGTACGCGACTTCAGAACACCAACTAAGGAAGAAAGGTTGGCTGCAAAGTTCTTCAGTTCATTCTATACGATGAAGATCAGGAAGATGCTTGATCATAAAACCCTTTAGTGCAAATACACAGCAACTTCTTGAAGGAAGATGAACTAGGTCAAGAACTTCGTCTTTTGATCACAATTTGCTTGAACAAAGATTGCTCAATGCTTTTGCAACTTGTGTCCCACTTGACGGCTCTTAAAACAATCCTTTTATATATTTAGGGTTAGAAGAAAAGAAGGCCTAAAATCATATTCACGGATCCCAAGAAAATCAGATTGGAAATCTGAAATTTTAAATCTCGACAGATAGCAGGTGTCGAGTTTTAATGAAATTGCACTTCAGCTTGCTTTTTCTTGGACAGACTTGATGACTTCAACACTTAACCTTGAAACCTTGTTTCTTGAAGTATTAAAAACATCTAGAACTATCCAATTACAAGTAGAGTGCATTTTGTCAAAGGATTAGCCAATTTACATAAATAAGTGACATATGTTCTTAACAAGTGAAAATATATATGTCTTAACAAGCACGAAGAGAGAGACAAGGAGGAACAGGTGGAACAGTAGGCTCAACATCACCAGTGTCAATATTAACCTCATCCACACCATCATCAGCAACAGTAAATGTAGGATCAAAATGAATCTCCTCAGTAGGTGGATCCACAGCGATAGTCTTTACTCGAGGTCTCTTGGATGGACCAGCACTTGGTTCAACTGTCTTCTTTTGTACTTTCCGCTATCTAAGAAAAGAATCCTATGGGTGTGGTGAGATGAACAGGATCTGAGGTAGGCAAATCCTCAAGCTCTAAATAAGCTAAGATCCTACAAATGAAAACATGGAAGAAGAGACGATGCTTCCTAGACTTACTCCTATGTGCCTTAATGATGGTTTATTCATAAATAGAGATGGAAAATAGATAGAACCATTAGTACTAAGGGCATACAGAAATACACATCTATTAATAGGAATAGTATGCACATGAGATATAGGAAAGATATTGTAACATGCTATCCTAAACAACATGTAATTGAACTCAATTAACTCACGAGAGTTAAGTCTTGGTTCATTACTCCAAGTGACAGTTCTTCCACAAAGAGACAGCAGTCAGAATCCAAGCAGTCAGAATGTGACCATCGGATGAATTAGACTAAATAGAGAGACAGCAGGAGGGGGTACTAGATCTTGACAAAAAGACAACCAACCTATAGACTCTATATTTCTATACATAAAGTGATCTAACTCATCTAGATTGACTTGTCTTTCACCCCAAATAGACCTATACTTAACCAGAGCATCAAATTTTTGGAAATCTTGAAAAGTATGAAACTTAGTTTGATCAAAATCTACAACTTGGTCAAAAGATGAACCAGAAACTCTTTTGGCTTTGGTCTTAATGTTTCTAAACTTCTTAGGGGCCATTACTAGGATCTAAGGAGTTGGAAACAAGACGAAAACGAAACACAAAAACTAAGGGCAGACTACATTAGAGAGATATACAAGATGTATATATGCAATCTTGAAAAACTACATGATGCATGAAGCATAGACTCACATGATGCATAAACTAATGCATTGAGATATACAATTTTCCATAATTTTGAAAAATTAACTTAGAAAATTAAGTTTTATGTAAAATCCCCAAAATTTGAAGACCATAAACCCTAATTTTTAAAAAATCACATCAATTGACCAATTGATCATCGCAACAGTTAGGAAACATGTTATAAGCAATCAATCGATCAACTAGAAGAATTAATTTTAGTCAATTTCAACCAATTTGTTTGTTTGTTTAGACCCCTTAAAACAGATAGTTTAACCTAATATATTAGCCAAGTAGTTACTTAGGTTAATTATTTAGATCTAGTTTAAATAATAATAAATCATATCATGCAAAGCAGAAAAAAATAATGAACACCATGATATGATGACCCAAAAAAATTAATGAAACTGACAGTTTTAAGGTAAAAACCTGGGGAGGATTTGTCCTAGCTATTCTTAAGGTAAAACAAATCAACGATAGAGAATCAAAGATTTTACAATCATATTTAACCCTAAATCTATTGCCACCTCTAGTAGTAACTTACTGACACGACCACGTGCAAGCTCCTAATCCATGGACTCTTTCTCTCTTGGATTTGCAGCACATAAGCTCCCATGCTTATGACTTTGAGATCCCATTTAAAGGTTTCAAATCACGGCTTGTTGATTTATGTAGCAATTAGATTCTACCAGCACTTGATTGTAGATCTTGTTCTGATAGATGCTTGTAGAGTTAGAAGGTATAGAACCTTTCAGATCTCACAGGAGTAACTCACAAGTCTTCCAAGAGTCTTTAAAACATGGCTAGGGTTTTCCTTTTATACGTAGGAGTGTTGGATTGAAATCCTAAAAGTTTTTGTGGGCTTGGGCTTGTTTAAAATTTTGCAGAAATTATTTTTCTACGATTTTTGATCGATCGAGCTTCACCATTAAATTGGTCGAACTTCACAAAAAAATAAACATTTTTCCGGCAGTTTGTACATTCTTGAGTTTTGACTTGTACAACTTTGAGCAATGTCTAACACCTATTCTAGACATGTTTTTGTTCTCAGGTTGCTACACATACAAGTTGAAATTCTAAATATTTAATCCTAAATCTTTAGAACCTAACACAATTGAACAAAAACCCCAATTTTTCAAGAACACATGAACTCTAATTTAAAAGAATTTCACAAATCTAGAAAAATTTGAAATTAAACCAAAGGAATCGTGTTTATATCATGCATGAACAAAAACCCATTGAACAAATTTGATCAAAACACCCAAAATCATCTGAGACCTTAAAAATCTTAAGTTCGAAATGTTTAGTAAAAATGGATGATTATGCATGAATGAATGCGATTTAATAAAAAAGGAAGGGTAAAGAGTCATACCAGTTGTAGAAGAAGGAAAGCCTTGAAGATTTTGACTAGAAAAGACCAAAAAATATATATATATATATATTTATGTTCTAAGAAGGGATCAAGTGGAATTGAAGAAAGAAGAAGACAAAGTCAAAATTGATCTATCAATCCCTTAAGAATTCGAAATATTCGAATTTCAATTGGTCGAGAGGAATCAAGCAGCAATCAAAAGGGATAATAAAACAGATTTTGACTGATCGAGTAGGAATCGAATAACAATTGAAAGACACAAAGCGTTTTGGCCCCAAAATTTGACTTTTTCGATCGATTAAGAATCAAATTCAATCGATCGAATAAGTTGAAACTTAAAATTTTTTTAAAAACTTGAAATTTTGTAGAAAAACCTTAGAAAATTAATTTTTCATGGAATAATATGTGTATGAATGATTTCAAAAGTTTTCAAATACATATTTCACTCAAGTTTCCTCTTTCAAAATAAAGCCAATCCCAAAGAAAAAGTATTAAACATCACACAATGAATAATCACAGATGGCCATCTTAGATAAACACACATTCGCATGTACTAAGTTTAGCAAAAATTTACGTGTAGTGTGTGCAACTAGTAAGTGTACAAAGTAGAGAAAATGTGATATGTAGATAGTAATTAAAAAAAATTTCTATATCATCAATTACATTGGTTTGAAAGTGACTATCATCTAAAGAGTTATATCATATAACTCTCACATCTCCTAGAAAACTTGCTTGCAATCATGTAAGGACATTTTGTTTCTTTTTGCCTTTTCTTTTTCTTTTGTTGTTGTTGTTTCTCTCTCTTTTTTTTTTTTTTTTTTTTTTTTTTTTTTTTTTTTTTTTTTTTTTTTTTTTTTTTTTTTTTTTTTTTTTTTTTTTTTTTTTTTTTTTTTTTTTTTTTGAGCACAACCCTCGCTGATACCACATGTTTGTTTTGTTTAGACCCCTTAAAATCATATTAGTTTAACCTAATGAATTAGCCAAGTAGTTACTTAGGTTAATTATGAGATCTACGTTAAACACATGCAAGCATATTACTTAGTGTGAAAAATTAAAGAAGACAGTAATATGACGACCTAGGAAAACCAATGAAATCAACCGTTTTAAGGTAAAAAACCTGGAGAGGATTTAACCTAGCTATCTTCAAGGTAAACAAATTGAAAGTTCAAATAGTTTATAAAACACCAATGAACGTTTAGATCTCCAAAATTAAAATTACCAACACAAGCTTATACACAAACAATATATGTGCGGAAAGATGAATATAAGCTAAAACCAAATTTGTGGGTAATGAGGATATTTATAGTAGGGTATGAGATGGAATATGAAGAGTCAGTTTTCATCCAAATAGGGCATTCTGGTGACTTGGCCTCACGACTGGAATGAGTCGCGAGTTTGAGTCGTGAAATAACTTCCAGGCTAGACTGTACTTTTTGTCCTGTAGTGCTCCAGCTGTCATGACCATTCAGCTCCCTGCATGCTTCACACGTGTGGTGACTTGCCAGTCACGAGTTAGTCGCGAAACTCCTCTTGAATGCACACAACTTGAGTTTCTTCACATTCTCTCACATACAACTCTTACATTATTCCCACCTAAATACAGGGTTTCTACATACTGAATTACAAACAAATTTGGTACGGAATAAAGCCAATACGTGCTTGATTAAATTCAACCTTACACAAATCCACTATGATAGAATGGAAGATTATAATAGATTTAAACCCTAAATCTAAAGTTACCTCTTGTAGAACTTACTAACACGACCATATGTAGCTTCGACTCTATGGACTCTTCTATCTTGAATTTGCTGAACACAAACTTCTACATTTGTGACTTTGAGATTTCACTCAAAGGTTTCAAATCACCATCATTAGTAGATTTTTATGCAGTAACTTGTTTCCACTAGTTCTTGATTGTAGATCTTTTGTTTTGGCAGATGCTTGTTGAGTTAGAAGGTACAGAAATCTCTCAAATATCACAAAAGTTCTAAGAACTTGTAAAACATAGTTAAGGTTTTCCTTTTATACCTAGTAGTGTTTCACTCAAACCCTAAATGTTTTCATGGGCTTTGGGCCTGATTTTAAATCTGCTGTTTGCGATTTTCAATTGGTCAAGCTTGCTTTTTGATCGGTCGAGCTTCACAAAAAATAAACCCTTCTTTTTGCAGCTTACATGTTCTTGAATCTTGACTTGTACCAACATGAGCAATGTTTAACACCTAATCTAGACATGTTTTGATCTTGGTTTGCCAACATACATAAATTTAGAAATCTAAACATTTAATCATAAGTATTTAGAACCTAACATGCTCCTCACGTGGCCTTCTGTGGGTCGCAGTAGACCAAAGGTACAAGGCAAAATATGCTTGTGACAAAACACAATAATGTCGATCAAACTTTTTGGATTTTCTACTTTTTATGTGTTTTTGGATTTTTGACACAAACACAATTAAAGATTGATAAAAAACAATGTAAAAACATTTAAAACAAAAAAACAAACAAACAAACACAAAATTTCAGCACAAGCTGGAATAAAAGCAAAAAGCACACAACTAAACAAAGTCACAAAACATAGGAAGTATTAATGCATAGATATGTTATAATGCTTATGCATGATTACCCTTCTTCACCCACACGTTACGTGCGTGTAGGATGATATCCCTATAGGATTGGGTATGAGTGTTGTGGTTTTCAAACCTTTTGTTGAAGCTTGCTAAACAAGTGGTGAATGCATCAATCATCTTTATTACATCCATCACTCCGGAATCACCATCTCAACCTCTTGATTGTTCAACAGCCTAATTCCTTTTGCCATTTCTTGGTCCTCTTGACCTTTGATCACTTGCATTCTTCAATGCTCTAAGCTTATGACAATTTGGTCTGGTGTGTCCTTGAAGTCCACAATGATGGCAGAAATGTTTTGTTCTCGGGCCTCTTTGTGATTTTGGAAGTGATTTCCTTTTGATTTTAGACTTGACCACTGATTGGTTACGAGGCTTATTCAACATCCATTGGTCAGCCACTTTTCTATTCTTTTATGGCTTCACCTTCTCAACAACAACCTTTTCTACCACTGGTTCCTTAGCTTTCACAAACTTTACATCCTTGGACACTTTGACATTTGAACTACTCTCTCCGGTGTATCCCAATTCGGTTCTGTCGGAGAAAGGTTTTTGATGAGCAAGTACTTCATCAAGCTTCTTGGAGGAAACTCGCTCTACCTTAGCATTGGCTTGAACCACCTTAAGCTTAAGAAATTTTATCTTTGAGTAGGCTTCAGTCAACTCTTCATTCAGCGTCTCCATTTCACATTTGGTCTCCTTGTATTGTACTAGAAGACTTCTATAATCTTCCTCTACCCTCTTCATCTTTTTAATGGCTACATTAGCCACTTTTGCATATTCATCGATCTTTTCAAGGAGGGAATTGTAGGTCTCTTACAGTCCCACTGTTCCTTCATCTTCTTCATCATCAGATTCCTCCACTATCCCTATTGACTCCAATTCAGAGTGCTTACCAAGCTCTTCCCCTGGAGCACCCAAATCATCCGAAGATTCTACTAGAGCAATGGTCATGAATGCAGAGAAGTTTCTCTCTCCATCACAGCTTTCATCTGAATCTGAATTAGAGGAGTTAGAATCACTAAGAGTGGTGCCATACACTTTGCCCTTTGCTTTCAAATAATTGGGACACTCTTTCTTGAAATGTCCATGTCCGTTGCATTCGAAGCACGTGATTCCTTGAGAGGATTGAGAGTCCTTCCCATCTTTCCTCTTGAAATCGTTTTTCTCATTTCTGAAATTTGGGAATTTTCCCTTTTTAGCAAACTTTCCATTTTTCTTGAACTTCAAAAACTTTCAAAAATTCTTCATAAGATATGCCACATCTTTATCGATAACATCCTTATCCGATGAGTTGTGAGCATCCACCCTCTCATTAATCATCTTAAGAGTAAGGGATTTGCTCTTCCTTTGTGATGGCAATGACAAATCATAAGTTTGAAGTGAGCCAATTAGTTCTTGAACCTTGATATCATCAAGATCCTTACTCTCTTCAATTACTGTAACTTTTGCACGGAAGCTCTCCGGCAATGATCGAAGGATTTTCCTCACTATCTTTGAGTCCTCCGTCTTCTCACCTAAATTGAACTTGCCAATAACCACCACATTCAGCTTGCTATAAAATGAGTTGAAAGACTTGTCTTTGCTTATTTTTAGCTCTTCAAATCGAGTGGTCAGTATCTGCAATTTTGTGTCCTTCTCTTTCTTTGTGCCTTCATACGTGGTCTCCAATATTTCCCACGCCTCCTTGGCAACTGACAAGTGAGATATCCTGTGAAACTAATCTGAAGACACACCACAAAAAATTACATTCAAAGATTTACTATTAACGTTAGTTGCTGCGAGGGCTGCCTTATCCCAAGTGGATTTAGCGACCTTCGGCCTTGTCCATCCTACATCTACTGCATCTCAAATAGTCTCATCAATGGAAAACAAAAATGCTCTCATTCTGACTTTCCAATAGGCATAGTTGTTACCATCAAAATATGGTGGAACATTTAAAGATTGAGACCGGTCCATCTCAAACGGGGTCAAGGATCGCACCCACTCTGATACCAATTGAATGTTCAAACATGTGTGTAAAACACCCTTGAACATTTAGACCCCCAAATTACAAATTACCAATTCAAGCTTATTAACAAACAATGTACATGCGAAAAATGTAAATAAATTAAAACAGAATTGATAACATAATCTAAACCAAATAAAATCACATCAACAGTAGAAATTAAATGGCAAAGATTAAGGGAAGAGAGATGCAAACATAAAGACAACACAACAATGTGTTATCGAAGAGGAAATTGAAGTCTTTGGCGTAAAACCTCTCTACGGCCCTCCGAGTGATTAATAATCCACTAAAGAATGAAGTTGGGATACATGAACAACAAAAGACCCTCTAAGCTTAATCTACCTAGTGTACTTAAGCCCTCCAAGCTTCTTGCTCTACCGAGGTTATGCCGAACCTTTGTCTTCTTTAGCTTACCCGATTCCGCTATAGCCCATAGCATCAACCAATATCAATTGGTCCATTCCAAAATGCTTGCCATGCACCAAACAACTTTCTCACAGATATGGGTATGGTGAGAAAAGGATTTGACTAATGTCCCTCTCAAGGATGTAACAATGGAAAGGGTGAAAGTAGAGGCTTCTAGAGAATCAAAGGTGAAGATTGTGGATGAGTCAATCTTGTTTTTCTCTAGGCTTTCTCTCTCAAAATTCTCTATAGAAGCTCTCTACATTTTGTAGGTATAAGGGGTATTTATATTGGTGTGTGTTTAGAATGCGAAAAGTAAGTTTTTCCTAAACAGAGTGGTATGGCGACTTGGCCTCGCGACTGGACTGTGCCGCAAATTCAAGTCGTGAGCTAACAGCCTGGCTAGCTTGAGACTTTTGTCCTGTAGTGCAACAGCTGGCGTGACTCTTCACACGTGTGCCAACTTTGGCGACTTGCAAGTCGCGAGCCACTCTCGAGATCCAGTCATGAGGCCCTGTTTCAGTGCACACTTTTGAGCTTTTCTTCACACTCTCTCACACACTACCCTTACATGATTCCCACCTAAATATAGGATTTCTAAATGCTAAAATAGAAACAAATTGGCACGGAATAAAGCCAACAAAATGGTTGATTAAATGCAGCCTTACAAAGATGAATAATGTGAATACAAACATAAAAAAAGTATTTACTAATTTAACACAGCAATTAGCATTCCAATAGTGATAGTAATAGATAGAAAAACACAATCAAGAAACATGTTGCAGTCACACAGATCAAAGGCATGTTCTCATGGGAACATAACGTTTTCTTTGTAAGGAATTAGGCTACTTATTTAACACCAATCGGACTCTATTTCTTCTCTAGAAACTTAAACAACTCTGCAAGTATATATGTTATATACTAGTCTTCTTGGTACAAGCATTAGAGTCAAATTATGCTAGTTCAATCCATGAGGATATTTGATATATCCCAATCAAAAGGTGCAATACAAGTAGCGGTCATAGTGAGACTAATAGATATATACATGTATGCAGTGGAAAAATAATGGATCTACTTCATTCACAATTGTTAACATATGTTAAGTAAGTTTCAGAATTAAAGAACAAGAGAATGTACCTTGATGGGGTGAAATTCAAAACCAAAGATCAGAAGTTCTTGAGAAGACTTTCAATCTTCACTCCAATTCCACTTGATGCCCAAAAAGTGTGGTCTCTCAATCAGAAGTTCTAGAGAGAATCAAAGAGTGTCCAACATTCACATACATACCAATTCATCTTCTTACACAATTCTGTATGTTTCTCTCCATATAACTGATTATCTAATTGGGCTAGCCTTTTGGGCCTTTCCAATTGGGCTTTTGTATATGGCTTGGAATGGGGCCAAAAGGGAACAAATAAGATACTAGCTCCAATGGGCCTTGGGCTTTTCTGTCAACTCTTGACAAGTCCAAATTTACCAATAATTATATTTAATATCACTATAAATATAATTGCACTCTAGACCTTATTAATAAATTATATCCCAAGACTTTATTAAACATGCAACCCCTTCAGAAAATATTCATAGTAATACAAAATCATGAATGTAGGCTGCCACTTTGTAAATTACTATATCTTAATCCTTGAGTACACGGTTTAATTCTTTAAGTTATTCATTATATATTTATGAAATCCAATTTCATGAATATATAGTTTAGTAACTATTTACTAAAGTAGTTAGGCCTAACATTTTGAATAACAAAACCATTAAACTTATCTCAAGGGAATATTTTGTATCTTCGTTAAGAGACTATGAATTCTATCTTGAGAATATATGTTCCATCAATACTAAATGTGGTTGCCCAACATACTGAAGTTTTGACCGTTACTTTATATCTCACTCTTAATATATCAAAGCAACCTACACTTCATGATCAAATCCAATATTCTCTTAGGATTAAGAGTTCATGCAAATATAAATCGTTAGATTTATTATTCATTTGACAATCTTTAAGAGAATAATAAATCTCACAGCAGTCCGGTTCAATATGTTTTAACTCTTAAAACATATTAACAGATCAACTAGAAGTCACCAATTTCATGATCAAGACAAATCATCTTAGTTAATATGTTATAGTCTTCACAGATGAAACGCCCAATTTCATCACCGACTATGAACTAAAATTCTGAGTTTACAAAGAACTTGTGATTTATATCTTCTGTGATTTTTCACATAAATCACCTACTATGCATCTCATAGACTATATGATAATGTCTAAATATTCATGTTGTAGTGCAACTTTATTAATTACAATATTAAGTCATACATCTTATCATACATAATGTCATACATGGCATCATACAATAGGATTCTAGGGCACTAATTCTAACAGAGGCATGACAAGGATTATGTAAATTGTAAACAAAGCTACATGCATTTGGTTTTTGGGGGTGATGTTTCATCATTTATAACCAAGCAGAGGGTCACTTCTTGACAAGTATATGTAAGGTAAATGATGCAATTGTTTGGCAGTGATCTAAGATTATAATATCATTGGCATATACCTCTTCCGCACTGCATTGTTAGAAACATTTTGAACCAGAAGTGTGGATAGTATCGTTTTTGCTCTGATTTTCCTTGTTTATCAAACACATGTCCTACATTTAAGAATGATAAGCCAGTCGCATAAACCAACAAATCCACAAGACAATAGTTAAGAATAAAGATAATAAATTCTTTTTAATGGTACCATATAATCTTGCTTGCTCCACAAATCTACAAGAAAATTCAAATCATCCTTCCCTAGTTCAGGTGGAACATTTGCTCGTGCCTCTTCTGTTGCTTCACCATATGGCTTAAACCACTTTGTTTTTAGGTGGTCACGATAATTTGAGTAAGACCTACCCATTTGTCGCCAAATCTCTTGCTCTCGACCCTCAACTTTGACATACTCCTACAATAGAATGAAACATAAATACACAAATAAGAATATCATAAAAAATCATAGAAGTTGCTACTAGATTTTGTTATTCTACTTACCAATACTTTATCAAAAAGCTTCCTTTTATTGATATAAGGTACTTTTTTCCAATCTGTGAACTTTAGAGGTATATTTTGTTGTGCCCTAACAAGTTATGTACATTCATTTATTAAATCACGAGCATGAGGCCCTATAGGTCTTCCACTCAACCAATCAATCTCATATTTTTTCCCTCCCTTGAACTCTTTGGCTGTTTAAGATTCCAAGTAGGGCCTCACCCTTTCTTCTTCCCTATAGGGAGAGAAATAAAAATAGAGATCACCTCAACTTACTTGAATAGTATCTTCAATATAGTACTAAGAAACTTGAAAGCATAATTTAAAACTTACCATGATGAGCCAGGTCATTTCTACTTCAATTAGCACCACTTGTGCATATTCATTTATTAAATCACGAGCATGAGGCCCTATAGGTCTTCCGTTCAACCAATCGATCTCATATTTTTTCCCTCCCTTGAACTCTTTGGCCATTTAAGATTCCGATTAGGCCCTCACCCTTTCTTCTTCCCTATGTGGAGAGAAATAAAAATAGAGATCACCTCAAATTACTTGAATGGTATCTTCAATATAGTATTGAGAAACTTGAATGCATAATTTAAAACTTACCATGATGAGCCAGGTCATTTCTATTTCCATTAGCCTCCATTTCTACCTCCGTTTGCCATTAATAGAAGTCCTTAATGCAAAACCAAGGAAGTCTTTAATTCCTTGTCTATACACAGGAAGAGCTCTATTCTTGAGCTTTACCCAATTCTGTTCCATCTATAGTTGGATTAATTTTTTTTTTTTTAAAATCTTCAGTGTGGGACACACCTTAAGCTGTCCTCAATCGGAAAAGAGTACTAAATCTAGCGGAAAAGCTTGCATAAAAAAATATTTCAGCATTAGAGTTTGAGACATTATATAATACAGTAGATAAAATATACAAAATAGAAGAAAGATGTAGCTTAACAGGGTATAGATATCTCATTGATTAAAGTTTATTTGAGCTGGGATTAAGTGCAGTTATATCTCATTCGTGTTTGCATGTAGGACTCTATAGTGCTATGGTATGCAATATAATACTGTGCTAATGGAGGTCAACGATTCAGAAAATCTTTTGCCATCTATGGTAGAGAAGATTTATGATAGTGTAATTGTTTTTACAAGCAAAAATGAAAAAGTAGCAGGCTAATTGTTAGACAGAGTACAATTCATTGTGCCAAAATCATCTACAATGGAAAGCATTTGAAGAACACACAAGGATCAATTCATTAACTCTTTGATCTTTGGGTTAAAATCATACCTATTACTATTTTGTTAATGTAAGTGATAGAGTTTTAACTAAAAATTCTTTTTGAAACTCAAATTCTACAAACATTGACAATATTAGCCAATATTTTAACTGTAATTTTCTTTCATAGACTCTATGAATGCCTATCTTCATTTTGTTTTTTAGAATGCTGAATGATAGTTGAGCAACTGACCAGTTCCAAGCAAAGACAATGAACTCAAGCAACCTGGCAAATTGAGAGACCTTTGAAATTTCACAGTGGTTGCTGGTTCCTTTGTGTATTCTGCACTCCCAACTGCAGTCATGAATTTAAAGGGAAAATGTCACACTTCAGTTATGAATACAACTGGGAGAGAGAATGTGATAGCTTATGCTTTTCCTCTCTCCCAAACTTTCAATCTTTTTATCTAAATAACATCCGCCTGTACTTGACTAACATGGCAAGTGTAACAATATGAATCCATTCCCTTATCTTTGATTCTTCCTTCCTTCCAGTTTTATTTAGGTGTTTAATCATTCTTCTACGAAGGGAAAAGAAAAAGAAAGCAGAAATTACTCAAGTTCTCATGCAACCAGATATGCAGCTTAATAATCGATCAAATGCTATACAATAAAAAGTAAAAAAAAAATGAAATATGGAAAATATCCCTTATTTATCAAACGTGTTCCCTTTATCAACAATAAGATAAAGGAATTGAAAGGAATTTGCGAACTTTTGCAGAACAAAACTTGTAAGTAATTTGAGAGAAATGTAAGATAGAGCTCTTTCTTATGTAAATATCTAATTAATGACCTTCTCAATGATCATCCAAAGAACGTCCAAATATCTAATTTACGTGTTAATTTAATAAACCATAGAACATGAAAATGTCTTTTTTTCCTCACTAAGATACCATGAGCTTAAATGAGCTTTATGACTAATCAACAACAGCATGATGTGAAATTTTTTTTATAAAAGGAGTAACTAGCAATAAGGAAATTACTAAGATCCTAACTGCAACAATAAAGTTACATAGATCCAATTAAAGTATTAAACCATAAAGCAACTTCAACCTCATAATCTGGTTCATAGCTCAGAAACAATGACAAAATTTACCAAATGCCCTATGCTCACTTTGACATAAGGGCTGCGAAGACCTTTGACATCTTGTGGCTATATGTGCTAAGCTAATTGTATGTTTGACTAACAAGATACTAAGCATTATCAGAGCTACTAAACTTTTACTGACATAAGCTTGCACCTTGTTAACTTTGGTAATATTAGTGGGAGATATCATGGTTATTATTTAAGTAATTTTATTAAAATCTTTATGATTTTTGCATATCCCTCCATTGTTGCTTGTATATTTCCATATGGATTATGTTTGTTATATGCACGGAGGTTATTTACAGTGCACATGAAATGTCAATGATGATTTGCTGAGTTGTGCTTCCAACTTATGCACGAGTCAGACATACTATATATACACAGTTAAGCAAGGGCAGAATATATATTTACAATTGAATATAGGTCAGACAATTAGTATTTTGGTAATTCTGCATCAGATATTCTTTATTGGTAATTTTTCCTTGATTTACCAGATCAAAATTATTTATATACATAAATACATAAATATGTCAGTGTGCATGAGTGTGTGTGTATGATTGGTAAGTTATAAAATAAAAAATAATAGATGATAACCTTTAATGAACTTAGGTATCACTTCATTAGGGATTTGGTTAAAAAGAAGATTGTGGTTCTTGAGTATATCCCTATTGAACGTCAGAATGTTGACATCTTCACAACCTCTTGATGGAAGTAAGTTTGAGACACTTCATCAAGTAATTGGTGTGCTTCGGTCTCCCTAGTCTCTTTTGGCTTTCATGGTCCTTGTGCTTCTTTGCTTTATCTTTTGTGACCTTTGTTCTTTGGTTTCTTTTACCTTTTTTTTCTAGGATTTGCATTGCATATTATTGATGCATTTCATTCTAGGATTGCTTTTGTTTCTTCTTTTCAAGAAAAATGAAAAATAAATAAAAAATAAAAAATAAAAGGGAGAAAAAGGAAAGCAATTTGTATTTTGTATTCATTCTCTTGGTTTTTGAAAACACGGTTGGTCAATTTATTTTCACATAACATGGTTGTGTACTCTGTTTAGGTTTGATGAGCTTATTTATTGCACTTTACTAGTTTGAGCTTTGTAGTGTATGTTGTGTAGGAAAGATGTTTATTGTTTTTGATCAGTTTGTCTTGATCTTGAAGTCACATGTCTTTGACTGTCGGACTTGAACCTTTTGAGAAATGCATAAATAATCATCTCACCACTGTTCACTAGCCAATCATTAACACCTTAGTGCATATTGTAAGATTCTGTGCTTGAGAAAGTGTAGCACATGCACAAAAAAAAACATAAGGTGTAGCCTTGGTTTAATTGCTTAATGCTTAAAATTGGGGTGTACCATTAGGCTTGATGCCAAAATCACATAATTAAAATTGGTATGTACATTATCCCGGCTTTTAATGAGTTTTTGAACAACTAAAATTTGTGTGTACAATATGAGGCAAAATTCAAGAAACTTACATGATTGCAAGCTTATGTTCTAGGAGATGTGGGAGTTATATGATGTAACTCTTTAGGTGATAGCTTCTTTTGAATTCTATGTGATGAATTTTGTAGACTTTGTGGTTGAATGCTATTCATATATCACCTCACATGTATCTCAAGCTTTTGCTAGTTGCACACACCACACAAGTTACTCTTTGCTAAACATTCTACATGTTATTGTGTGTGTTTATGGTCTGACCAACCAAGTTTAAAAATACTTTAAGTTTTTATGGAAAATAGCTTTATTGCTTGAGAATTTAATGGGAGTTTGTTTGAAAATCTTAATTTTGAAAAACTGGGTTTAAATCTTGGGTTTGTGAAAATCATTTCATCTTATACTCATACATTTATTTCATATTTTCCAATGCTTTAAGGAGAGGTTTCATAAAATTCTATTGATTTTCAAAAATTCTTTTCTTACAATTTCGATCGATCAAATCTATTCTTCGATCAATCGAAACTGATTTTCGATCAATTGAAAATCGTGAATCAAGTTTTTTAAAAAATCAGATCTCGACCTTTTCAAACTCACTTTTTCAAAAGTTTCTAAGCTTTTCTCTCTCTCTCTCTCTCCGATTCGGACTTGGCTCCACCTTAGTTTTTTGTCGTTTCTGATCATTCTTTTTGCAAGGTTTCTCTCTCCAAATACCGGTAAGACTCTTTTACCCTTCTTTTTGCTTTTATTTTCTTATTTCATGCATTTTTCATGCATTTTAATTTGGGGATTTTAAACCTATGCATATTTGGGGTTTTTGATGATTCAAGCCATATTTTCTGAAATTGATCATTGGGTTTTGTTGCTATGATGTTATTAACATGATCTATGTTGGAAAATTTGATCAATTTGAAGTTTTGTGAGAAATTAAAAATTCTAGGGCTTGTATTGAATCCGAATTGTGGATTTTGTTAAATTAGGGTGAAATTGATAAAATTGGCTTGTTGGATTGATGTAATTGATCATTCTAATCTGTTTTCTAACTTGGGTGATGATCAATTGGTCAAATTTCTTTAAAAACTTTCAAGTGGTTTTCAAATTTTTGGGGTGTTGGTTAGAAACTCTATGCTCAAGCTAATTTTGTGAATTTGAACTTCAATTGAACCTAGTTTCACTGCATTAGAGCATGCATCATTCCATTTTGTTGTTCATGCATCATATAAATTTTTATTCTATATTGTTTTGTGCTAACTCGCAGTCTGCCCTTGGTTTTTCCCTTTTTTGTTTTTTTTTTTTTGGTTCTACTGTGTGTCCTTGTCCTTTCCTTAGCACCATGCCTAGGAAAACTAGAACCCATAGGACTCCCTCCACTTCTTCTGAGTCATCCTCTAGGAGTGAGTTGTTTAAGGATGCCAAGAGCAAAGAGGCCTTTGATAAGCTGAACAGTAAGAGGAAGATTTGGGCTGAGTGTTCTGTACTTTTAGATGAGGTTGATCATGCCATTAGGGAAAACTTTGAGAGTAGGGGCTAGCTATCTTTGTTGGAGATAGATCATCCACCTTTGACCACCCTCATTAGAGAGTTCTACTCAAACCTTTCTTGTCACGTCTATGATTCTAACACCCTTATTAAGAGTTGGATATGAGGTGTTGAGTTCACCATTACCCCTAAGGTAGTAGCTGAGGCTCTTGGGGTCCCGATCGTGAGGCAGCCTGACTATCCTTATGAGGAGTCTCCACCACTTGATGACGTTATATCATACATCACTGGGTCTTCTATCCAGTGGGGTTCTGATCCTCGGATCACGTCCGCTGAGCTTCTAGTGACTACCTACCTTTTTCTCAGGATAACATGTCATTCTTTGTGGCTTATCTCCCATCTCCACACCATCCCCATTAAGAGATGTGTGTTTTTGTATGAACTTGTGTTTCGTGCTTCTATTTCTTTTCCTCATCTGTTTCTTCGATCTTTGAACGAGATTCATAGGAGTAGCACGGTTGGTCATGCCCTTGTATGTCCTATCTTCATTCATAGGATTTTATTGTTTTTAGGTCTAGATGGTTTCCCCGCTTCTGAGTCCGTCTATATTACTAGTCCCATAGGTGCCTCTTTTCTTCATCTGAGGGCTGCACATTTGAGGCCTCCTCGTGTTTGGTCTTCTGGTGTTGCATCCCCTCCTTCTTCTTCTACAGGTGATGCACAGGCTGAGGCGTCTGGTGCTGCTGCTACTGCTGATGTTCCTCCACCGACTACTTCAGANTTTCTTGAATTTTGCCTCATATTGTACACACAAATTTTAGTTGTTCAAAAACTCATTAAAAGCCGGGATAATGTACATACCAATTTTAATTATGTGATTTTGGCATCAAGCCTAATGGTACACCCCAATTTTAAGCATTAAGCAATTAAACCAAGGCTACACCTTATGTTTTTTTTTTGTGCATGTGCTACACTTTCTCAAGCACAGAATCTTACAATATGCACTAAGGTGTTAATGATTGGCTAGTGAACAGTGGTGAGATGATTATTTATGCATTTCTCAAAAGGTTCAAGTCCGACAGTCAAAGACATGTGACTTCAAGATCAAGACAAACTGATCAAAAACAATAAACATCTTTCCTACACAACATACACTACAAAGCTCAAACTAGTAAAGTGCAATAAATAAGCTCATCAAACCTAAACAGAGTACACAACCATGTTATGTGAAAATAAATTGACCAACCGTGTTTTCAAAAACCAAGAGAATGAATACAAAATACAAATTGCTTTCCTTTTTCTCCCTTTTATTTTTTATTTTTTATTTATTTTTCATTTTTCTTGAAAAGAAGAAACAAAAGCAATCCTAGAATGAAATGCATCAATAATATGCAATGCAAATCCTAGAAAAAAAAAGGTAAAAGAAACCAAAGAACAAAGGTCACAAAAGATAAAGCAAAGAAGCACAAGGACCATGAAAGCCAAAAGAGACTAGGGAGACCGAAGCACACCAATTACTTGATGAAGTGTCTCAAACTTACTTCCATCAAGAGGTTGTGAAGATGTCAACATTCTGACGTTCAATAGGGATATACTCAAGAACCACAATCTTCTTTTTAACCAAATCCCTAATGAAGTGATACCTAAGTTCTATGTGTTTGGTCTTAGAATGCTGAACATGATTCTTAGAAATATCTATAGCACTAGAATTATCACAGTAAACAACCATGGTGTCTTGTGGTATCTCATAATCACTCAAAAGCTTTTTCATCCAAAGAAGCTGAGAACAACAACTCTCAGTAGCAATATATTCTACCTCAGCAGTAGACAAGGAAACAGATTTTTGCTTTTTACTCATCCAAGCCACAAGATTGGCTCAAACATTAAAACACCCACCAGTGGTGCTTTTTCTGTCATTAGCATTGCTAGCCCAATTAGAATCAGAAAAACTAGCAAGAGACAGATTAGACTCTTTGCTATAAAATAATTCATAATCACAAGTTCCACTAACATATTTGATGCTTCTCTTAACAACATTTAAATGTGAAACCTTAGGATTAGACTGAAATCTAGAACAAACACCAACATTAAAGGAGATGTCAGGCCGACTGGCAGTCAAATACAAGAGACATCCAATCATGCTTTTATACAAAGTAACATCATCAGACTCACCTGATGGATCAATTGTTAATTTTGCATTTGCAGCCATCGATGTTCTAGCATGAGCAGCCTTGTCCAGTCCAAATCTTTTGACTAGATTTCTTGCATATTTTGCTTGATTTATGTAGATTCCTGGCTCCATTTGCTTTACCTACAATCCAAAGAAATAAGTTAGTTCACCGACCATGCTCATTTCAAACATCGCCTTCATTTCATCCGCAAAAGAATGAGCAAAAGAATCATTAGTAGCACTAAAAATAATGTCATCAACATAAGTTTGAGCTACAACAAAACCATTCTTATCCTTTCTTATGAAGAAAGTAGTATCTGCAGATCCCCTTTTGAATCCATGCTCAGTGAGATATGCAGTCAATCTATCATACCAAGCCCTAGGAGCTTGTTTCAAACCATAGAGGGCTCTCTTCAACTTGTAGACATCATCCGGTCTGTGAGGATCAACAAAGCCTTTAGGTTGTTCTACATATTCCTCTTCTTGTAGCATCCCATTCAAGAAAGGACTCTTGACATCCATTTGATACAACTTGAAGTTTAGATGACTTGTTATGACCAAAAGTATCCGGATGGATTCCAGTCTTGCTATTGGTGCAAAGGTCTCATCAAAATCAATTCCTTCCACTTGTGTGTACCCTTGAGCAACAAGTCTTGATTTATTTATGATAATAGTGCCATGTTCATCTGACTTGTTCTTAAAGATCCATTTAGTTCCAATCACATTTACTCCCTTTGGTCTAGGAACTAAGTCCCACACATCATTTCAAACGAATTGATGAAGTTCTTCATGCATGGAATTTACCCAATCAGCATCTTGAAGTGCTTCATCCACCTTCTTCAGTTCAAATTAAGACAGATAGCATGAGTGAGTAATCACATTCAAGGCTTTTGATCTCAATCTCATGTTATCATTCAGACAACCCAATATATTTATGGTAGGATGATTCAATTTAACTCTAGAGGATGGACCTTTAACTAGAGATGTGGAGGTACCTTTCTGTTCAGACGGAGGACTGAGCTCACTTTGTGCTTTTTGAGTGTCATGAACTGGAGTGGATGGTTCTAAACTCGATGTACAGAAACTGTATCATTCAACAACAACAGCTCTTACTTACTATGTTTCCCCACATAATCAACAGGAAGTGAATCATCAACTTCTATAGACTTATCTTGAGCAGGAGTAGTGCTTTCTGAATGTACTTCTGAACATACTTCATCATTGATTACAAAATTTAAAGATTCCATGACTATTTTGGTTCTCAGGTTGTACACTCTATAAGCTCTACTAGTGGAAAAGTATCCTAGAAAGTATCCTTTGCCACTTTTTGCATCAAACTTTTCTAGGTTCTCTCTGTCACGTAAAATGTAATAGTCACTGCCAAATATCCTGAAATATTTGACAACAGGCTTCTTCCCTCCCCAGAGTTCATAGACGTTTTCTTGGAATCAAGTCTGAAGTACACTCGGTTGAGTGTATGGCAAGTAGTGTTAACTGCTTCTCCCTAGAAGGATTTTGTCAACTTTTTGTTGTGTAGCATGACACGTGCCATCTCCTGAATGACCCTATTCTTTCTTTCTACTATCCCATTCTGTTGAGGTGTCTTGGGTGAGGAAAACTCTTGATGTGTGCCTTGATCATTGCAGAAAGTAGCCACCTTGGTATTCTCAAATTCTCTTCCATGGTCACTTCTAACTCTGGATATCACAGTATCTTTCTCAACTTTCAATTTCTTGCATAGATTTATCATCTTCTCAAGAGCCTCAGCTTTATCTTTTAAAAGAACAACCCAAGTATATCTAGTAAAGTCATCCACAACAAATAGAATATACTTCTTTCCACCTAAACTTTGAACTCTGGCAGGACCCATCAAATCAATGTGTAATAACTCAAGAGGTCTTAAAGTTTGAACACTAGCTACAGACAGAT
Organism: Quercus suber; assembly: GCF_002906115.3. Taxonomy (NCBI): domain Eukaryota; kingdom Viridiplantae; phylum Streptophyta; class Magnoliopsida; order Fagales; family Fagaceae; genus Quercus; species Quercus suber. The sequence goes on from NW_027070174.1 coordinate 100,140, forward strand.
GCTTAGATTTCACTTGTTTACCTATCTGACATGGTCCACAAATGCACTTGTCTATCTTTTCAAACTTAGGTAAGCCAATAACTGCATCACACTTGGAAATCTTCTCTAATTGCTTATGACTTACATGCCTCAACCGTTGATGCCACAAATCAACTTGATTTATTTTTGCACTAAAACAATTGTTGTTTATGCTTGGTGTTATACCATAATAGTTGTCAGCTGTTCTTACACCAACACACATACAGTCATCTCCTCCATCAAGTATCTCACATTCATACTTAGTGAAGAGAACATTCAAACCATTGTCACAAATCTGACTAATGCTGAGTAGGTTGGCTTTCAATCCATCAACATACCAAACATCTTTGAAAACTAGTAACCCTAGAATGTCCATAGTTCCAATGCCTCTGATCACAGATTTGCTTCTATCTCCAAAAGTAACTGTCCTAATCTTCCCTTCAAAGAGAGTCTTGAATAAACCTTTGTTTCCTGTCATATGCCTGGAACAACCACTATCCAAATACCAAATACAAGAATCACGTGCCTTTAAGGCGATTAAAGTAGTATAACATACATAACTCTTATCACGTGTGATTATACCAAGATACTCAAGGGAAGATTTAATAAAAACAACAAGAGGCAAAGACAACAAGTATACAAGTTGATATATAAGCAAAAAGATTTTCCAAGAATCCATGACAACAGGGGTCAAGGATTAGCTCAGAGATCAAAAGATCTACAAACAGAGACCTACCAGCTTTGATACCACTTGAACGGTTTTTAGACCCCTTAACACAACCAAATTAACCTAGTTAATTAGCCAAGTGATTAACTTAGTTAAATTATGCAAATCTAGGTTATCACAATCAAACAATCATATCAAGTATATAACAGCGGAAATATAAATAATACAAAGATATGATGATCTAGGAAACCAGACGGTAAAAAACCTAGGGAGGATTTAACCTAGCTATCCTCAAGGCAAACTAGAATCCACTATCTTAAAAGAATCGAAGTTTATACAATAAGACTTACAAACCTCCACGCTTGACTTCTTATTGCTACCCACCAGTAAAACTTACTGACACGACCACATACAAGCTCCGAGACCACGGACTCCTTCTTTCTTGGATTATCCAGCAAGTACAAGCACACCCGCTTGTGTATCTTTAAGTTCCAATGGCAGCAACGGAGTTGATCATCAAGGTATAGATAACATCTTCTCATTGAAAACCCTAAGCTTTGTGTAAAGAAAAACTCCTCTAGATCTCACAAGAGATTTTTACACAAAACAGCAATATGAGCAATCTAAAAACGTGGCTAGGGTTTGCCTTATTTACCTAGGGCAAAAACATAAAACCCTAAATATTTTAGGAGATAGGGCTGAGTTGGACAAACTATAGAAAAACGCATCTGTGCAAAATTCAATTGATCGAGCCTAAGCTTTGATTAATCAAGTCAGGTCGAGATGCACAATTAATTCTACATCAGCTCGATTCCAACTTTACATAAACAACACTACGTTGAGCAAGTCTAAACATGACTAAATAACTTGTTTTGATCATGGTTTGCCAACAATACATATTAGAGTTCTAAATACATGAAATCCTAAGTCTTTATAACTTAACAATGTATATTCTATTGATAGAGAAATACAATACTATTAATTCTATGTTTTTAACATGGTATTAGAGACGTTACTCTAACCTTTCTCTTAGCAGTCTTGTTTCTCTTGGTGTTACTCCACTCTTGTCACTTTCGTCATCACAATAGCCGCTGTAGCCACTCACCGTTGAATCTCCGACGTCTCTCAGCTATTGTCCTTGGGTTCCAGGCCTGCAGCCGCCATCATTAAGGAGTCCCACACCACACAGACCAATGCAGTTACCATGTTTGCTGTGTATTTTGCTCCGATAATTTTTTTGCAGGTACCATAGTGATCGTCTCGCCCCGATCTACTTAATCGTGGAAGTCTCACAGTTAACGAAGATCGCACGCATCCTCACACGCCACCCAAAGAAGCTAGGCCTCAGTCACGCACCTCACGTGCTGGCCTCTGTTCTTGTTGACGTCATCACTACCACGTCAGCCCTAGTTGTCATCATCATCACCATGTCATTGTCCATTCATCTGCCATTGTCACCTGCCACGTCAGCTGACGTCATCATTTCTGACCATTGACCAGAGTTGACCTTGACCGCTGACCAGTATTGACTTTGATCATTGACTTTTCCCGTAGACTTTGACCGAGGGTTAACTTTGACCATTGACTTTACTCCAGGGTTAACTTTTGTAGTCCAGGTACTCCTTATCCAGTTTTTAACATAGATTTCGTTTTTGCAATCCGTTTTTGCATATTATGTCTCTAAATGGATAAAAGGATATTTTTCTTCCTTGCCCCATCAATATTATATTGGAGGGGAATAAGAATTACTTATCTTGATCTCAAGCTATGCGCAGTTTTCTTAAGGGTCATATGCTCTGGTAATATTGTGCTGGTACAATCACTATTCCTGTCAAAGGGGCAGCTAAAGAAGATATTGCCTTCGTTAGTCGCATAATTGAATGGGATTGTCACAACCACATAATCCTCACTTGGATTCGGAACACCTCCATTTCCTTCATCTTCAATTTGTTAGGCAGCTTTGATAATGCAAAATCTGCATGGGATATGTTAACCAAAAGATACTCCACCTTTCACGGATCCATGAAATATTAGTTAATGGTTGAGTTGCATCAACTCAAGCAAGAATCAAGGCAATCTATCAATGACTACTATGATCATCTTTGATTCATTTTGGACCAAATTGACCTTTTTTATCCAACTTGGGCGTGCTCGAAGGATGCTCAGCAATATGCTATTGTTCGAGATGAATTTCATCTCTATGAATTCCTGATGTCACTTTACAAGGATTATGAGCCCATTTGAGATCAACGTCTTAATCGCAATCCTCCTCCTTCTCTTGATATTATTGTAAATGAGTTGGTTAGAGAAGAAGCTCGTCTTGCAACCCTTCAAGCCCAGAATAAGCTTAATGTTCTAGCTATTGCTCCATCTGCTCCACCCATAGAGCAACCTTCGTAATCAGGGGTTGATGCCTCTGGCTCTAGCAATCATCGCAAGCAGACCAACAAAAAGTTCTGCAACTATTGTAAGCATCCTGGCCACACTATTGAGACTTATTACCATCGCAACAAATCTACTCCTACTGTTGCTAATACTGAGTCTACTTTGCCAATGCCTTCTGTCTCAGTTGAGTCCCAGTCTTCTGGATCCACTATCAACCTCTCCTCTACTAAACTACAGGACACTCAGGATATTCGTATGGCTGGTAATGCATCTCTTTCCACCACTCTATCAGTTTTACCCGGTAAGTCTCACTCTTAGGCTTTTTGATTTTGCCTATTGCAATCACATGACACCTCACTTATCCTTGTTCTCCAAACTTGAACCTACACCACATCTTGTTAATATTCATATAACCGATGGTTCCACCATGAATGAAAATAGTCTAGGTTTTGTTTTGACCTCCAACCTCTCAGTACCTGACCTATCCTATAATTTATGCTCTGTGGGACAATTAGCTGAACTAGGATATCGCCTTATTTTTTACTATTCTGGATTTATTGTGTAGGATCCAAGGACGGAGTAAGAGCTTGGGACTAGTCTTAGTGTTAGGTGTATGTTTCCCATGGACAACCTTCATCTTCCACCAGTTGCTTCTATTTCTGTTGTTGCTACAGCTGTTATAGTTTCTTCCTTACCTTCTCTTACACTTTGGCATTCTCATCTTGGTCATGCACCCTCTTCTTCGGTACAACAGTTAGCTTCTAGGGGTTTGTTAGGTTCTGTGTCCAAAGACAATTTTGATTGTACTTCATGATAGTTAGGAAAACAGCCAGCTTTGCCTTTCAATAATAGTGAATCTATCTCTAATAGTATTTTTGAGTTAATTCATTCTGATATTTGGGGACCTTCTCCTGTTGCTAGTATTGGTGGATCTCGATATTTTGTTGTTTTTATTAATAATTATTCTTGTTATACTTGGATTTTTCCTATGAAATCCCATTCTAAAATATTACCAATTTACAGTAACTTTGCAAAAATGGTTGAAACACAATTCTCCAAACGTATCAAAATTTTTCGATCAGATAATGCTCTTGAATATACTAAATATGCTTTTCAAGCTCTGTTGCATTCCTATGGCACTATACATCACCTAACTTGTCTAGGTACCTCTCAACAAAATGATTGAGCCGAAAGAAAACTTTGTAAATATGCTTTTCAAGCTCTGTTGCATTCCTATGGCACTATACATTACCTAACTTGTCCAGGTATCTCTCAACAAAATGATTAAGCCGAAAGAAAACTTCGTCATATTCTTGACACTATTCGTGCTCTTCTTCTTTCTGTTAAAGTTCCTGCCCTATTTTAGGGTGAAGTTGCTGTTCATGCTGTTAATTGCATTCCAAGCACTGTAATCCATAATTAAACTCCATATGAGCACCTTTTTCGGTCACCCCCTAACTATCATCACCTATGCTCATTCGGTTCTGCTTGTTTCATTCTTCTCCAGACTCATCAGCACAACAAACTTGAGCCTCAATCTAGACTTTGTTGTTTCCTTGGATATAACAAAACTCAAAAGGGGTATCAATGTTATGATCCTGTCTCTCATTGTCTTCGTGTTTTCCGTAATGTTATCTTTTAGGAACACCGCTCATTTGTTGAACTCTTTCATTTTTGTTCTTCCCTAACTAGCTCCTCTGTTTTAGAAATCCTTCTAGACGAGTCATATGTTCCTTCTGTAAATACTCTTGATTCTCCTTTCGACTTCTCTATCCAACCACGAGATATTTTTTACGCTTTTCCTGGATTACCCTCTCATGAAAAGGTGGAAGATGAACCAGTTAATGACGAGCTACCCCACTTTGAGCCTAGGTCCCCTGCTCCTGCTCTGCCTGAAGATCTTCCACAAGACATTCCACCTTATCACTAAACCTGGGTAAGATCCATTCCTTCACATTTACTTGACTATCATTGTTACATTGCCCTTGCTACACTCCACAAGTCTCACAACTATCGTGAGGCCTCCACTGACCCTTTCTGGTAGATTGCAATTGTTAGCACATATGTCATTCACTTGTTAGGAACATATATCACTATTTTATATAATTGGCTAATCTTTTGACAAAATGCACTTTACTTGTATTTGGGTAGATCTAGGATGTGTTTAATACTTCAAGAAACTGTGTTTCAAGATCAAGTGTTGAAGCCATGCAAGTCTATACAAGATTCAAGTTGAAGAAGTGCCTGTCATTAAATCTCGATAGCTAGCCATCTATCGAGCTTAAGAAACTATTCCAGCCTCGTGGCTCGACAGCAGCTTGACAGATAGGCATCTATCGAGGTTTAAGAAAAACAAAATTTTTGATTTGTTTTCTTCCAATCTGTGAATATGTCTTTGGGCTTTCTTTTCTCACAACCCTAGACATATAAAAGGATTATTTTAAACACCGTCAAAGGGGAGACAAGTTCCACAAGTGTTGAGCGAAGTTTGTTTAAGCAAATTGTGATCGGAGACAGAGTTTTTCCCTAGTTCATCTCTTTTATGAAGAAGTTGTTGTATTTGTACACCGTAGGATTTTGTGACCAAGCATCTTCTTGATCTTCATCGTCTAGATGAACTAAAGAGCTTTGCAACCAACAACTTTCTTTAGTTGGTGATTGAAGTCGTGTACTGGGATCTATGCAATTGGTTAGTTATGTACTAGGAGCTGTGCATTTAAAGGAGAAATTGTCACTATAGAATAAGTTCAATTGGGTATTGGGGTAAGAGTTTAACTGTAGGTTGGTATAAGGTACTGGGACTTCTTTACTTGTAACCACTTGTTGTGATAATAGTGGAATTTCGGGAATGGTGACCTTAAAATCACCCGGTGGGGTTTTTGCCGTGTAGGTTTTCCCCATTCATAAACAAATCACCGTGTCAATTTATTTTCCGCTACATACTTAGTTTAATTGGTAATTTGTTTGTGCTACCACATGTTTGCATGATTAATTTGATTAATTAATTAAACTTGGCTAATTAATCAATTAATTCACCATAAGGGGTCAATTAGTTTTTTGTCCTATCAGTGATGAAAGAGGAACTTGATGCATTATCCAAAAACCATACTTGGGATTTGGTTACTCTTCCTCCTGGACAGTCTGTGGCTGGTTGTAAGTGGATCTACAAGATTAAGACTCGCTCTGATGGGTCCATTGAGCACTATAAGGCTCGTCTTGTTACAAAAGGTTTTACACAAGAGTATGAGATTGATTATGAAGAGACCTTTGTTCTGGTTGCTCGTATCTCATCTGTTCATGTCCTCTTAGCTATTGCTGCTTTTTTAGATGGATGTCAAACATGCCTTCCTTAATGGGGATTAAAGTGAAGAAGTTTATATGCAACCTCCTCCTAGTCTCTCTATTGAATCAAACAAGGTTTGTTGCCTTCGATGTGCACTCTTTGGCCTTAAACAAGCTCCACGAGCTTGGTTTGCCAAGTTCAACTCTACCATTTTTCGCTTGGGTTACACTGCCAGTCCTTATGATTCTGCCTTATTTCTTCGTCGCATTGACAAAGGCATCATTTTGGTTCTCCTATATGTAGATGATATGATCATAATTGGGGATGACCTTAGTGGCATTTGATAGGTCACAATCTGAATGACCCCTAGTGATTAACCCTAATTAATTAATTTAGACAAGTAATTAATTAATCATGCAATTTTATGGAAGCACAAACAAATCACCAACAACTAAATATGCAATGAAAAATAAATAACACGGTGATTTGTTTACGAATGGGGAAAAACCCTAACGGCAAAAACCTCACCGGGTGATTTTCAGGTCACCACTCCCGAAACTCCACTATTATCAAATCAAGCGATTACAAGTAAAGGAATCCCAAGTACCTTACCAACCTACAGTTGAACCCTTACCCCAATACCCAATTGGTCTTGATCTGTAGCGACAGTTCCCTCCTTTGATGCACGGCTCCCAAGTACGTGACTAACCAATGCGCGGATCCAAGTACGCGACTTCAGAACACCAACTAAGGAAGAATGGTTGGCTGTAAAGTTCTTCAATTCATCCTTTATGATGAATAGCAGGAAGATGCTTGGTTACAAAACCCTACGGTGCAAACACACAGCGACTTCTTGATGGAAGATGAACTAGGTCAAGAATTTCGTCTTTTGATCACAATTTGCTTGAACAGAGATTGCTCAATGCTAATGCAACTTGTGTCACACTTGACGGCTCTTAAAATAATCCTTTTATATGTTTAGGGTTAGAAGAAAAGAAAGCCCAAAAATATATTCACAGATCCCAAAAAAATCCGATTAGAAATCTGAAATTTTAAATCTCGATAGATAGCAGGTATCGAGGTTGCTATCGAGAAGGTGTCGAGCTTTAAAAACTTTGCACTTCAGCTTGCTTTTTCTTGGACAGACCTGATGACTTCAACACTTGACCTTGAAACATTGTTTCTTGAAGTATTAAAAACACCTAGAACTACCCAATTACAAGTAGAGTGCGTTTTGTCAAAGGATTAGCCAATTTACATAAATAAGTGACATATGTTTTTAATCAAGTTAAAACATATATGTCCTAATAATCTCCCCCTTTGGCAATCCGTGACAAAACCACAACAAAAAAATGAACATATGAGAGAAGTCATAAATCACTCAACTCATATTCACTTGTTGAATACAATAAAATCTATCCTAACACAAACTCTTGAAAAACTTTGCAAGAAGAGAGTTTATGGCAAGTAGACTTTGGCAACCTGTATTTCTGAAACACTTTAAACAAAACTCATCAAGGCATCTTGTGTGAAACAGAAATAAATAAATTGCATACAAGTATGAAGAACATGTGTATAAAGATAGAAAAGAAACAACACATGAAGAAGAGAGGTGAAAGAAACATACATCAACATATATAAGAGATAAGATAAGTACAATGTATGTAAAATGGTCAAAGGACCTCATATACAAGACCAATGTATCTAAGATATAAGAAAGAATACATATATAGCCTCACTACATCCCTCAAAAATGACAACACTCCCCCTATCAAAAATGTCCTATACTAACTCTCCCCCTAAGATGACTACTCTCATAGCCCAAAACTACTCCTCCTTTTTGTCACGAGTGACAAAGGGTAGAGTGTCATGTAGACATCTCATCGGCAGAGCTAGCATCCCCATCATCATCATCATCATCATCCTCATCATCCTCAGAATTTGAAGCTGCTGGAGTAGGTGGTGAAGGAGTAGACTCTGGAGCAAATCCACCCATGGTCGCCTGCCGTCATGCAATACGACCAACATGAACATTCACTTGATACAACTCAGCAGAGAGTGTATCAAGACGAGTGTCCATGCGTTGCAGCTGCGCCATAATATCTCCAAGGGATACATCGCTCGAAGAGGAAGAAGGAGCAGATGTAGATAGAGCTGATCTGGATGGAGCCGAACGGGAGGGAGGAGTGGCACCCGGCTGTCTCAACCTGAACTGCGCTTCACTACGTTTTACGATAGCGGCATCTATGGCAGATATGTGTGTGAAGTGGTCGGACACAGGAAAGGGAATGGAAAAATGGCGTAGGATCTGCGTGATAGCAGAAGGAAAGATGAGCTTATCACGGGACGCCGAATCAAGATAAACATCTATGATAGACCGGATGAAGTGAGAAGGAAAGTCTATGGTAAGATGCTCTAGCAGGGATAGCAAAAATCGAGCACGAGGCTCTGTGATAGAGTTATAGTGAGAAAGAGGATGGAGAACAAAAGTCATCACCATGTTAATAAATCTAGGCCTACATGATGTGAACTGATGCTCACCTCAATCAGCAGGGCGCTCACAAAAAGCAGAAATGAGCTCAACTTTGGACACAGTCCTCAGATGCTCACAAGAGGGGTAATCAGGAAACTCTATCCTAGGTACCCGAAGCACATCCGCAACAAGCTGCAGTGTGACAGGGATGCGCGTACCTCGAATGCGAGTGAAGAAGTGAGGTACTGAAAGATCAATCCCGTGCATGTTGGAGTAGAACTCCTGTATCAACACGAGAGGGCAAGTGACCGGGATGTCACATAGTGACCCCCATCCCCTACTGTGAATGACAGAGGGAAGGTCAGTATTGGCAAAGTCTGCCAGAATAACTTAGCGTTCCAAATGAACACCTCGTTTAGAAAAGTTCTCCGAAAATGCCTTATGGGCATCTCCATCACATAACCGAAGGTTAAAGGGAGCAGTATCAGAAGAAGTGGAAGCTTTAGAACGCAGAGGGTTCCGAGCAGGAGTGGATTTACGTTTGGGTGCCATAGACACTACTAACGTAAAAGAATGAGAGAGAGAGAGAGAGAGACACTCAAAAAATTTCCCAAAACAGTTCAAAAATGACAAATATTTTGAATTACAAGTACGTATGCATGGGAATGCATGATTATGTGATATGCAAAACAAAAATTTCATCATGGGCTCAGCCCAATCCAATCCTACCAGCACACAGCATATAGCACACATCTAAATGTATGTAAATATTATTATAATGCACATGAAATGTAATGTATGACATTTTAACAACATTTAAGTGAAAACCCAACCCAAAATTTCAAGAAAAACTCAACAATTTCGAAAAACCCCAAACTTTTATGAAAAATCCCAAAAACTAGGTTTTAAAACATGCAATGCATGAAAAAGGAAGAGAAAAGTGAACTTACCAAGCGATTTGAGCAAGAATGATCAAGATCCAAGAGGGTTGGAGGATTTGAGTGAAAGGAGAGTGAAAGGGAGATGAACAAACACGGAGAGATCGAGAGAGATCGAGTGAGAAATGAAGAAAATCGCGACAGATCCTTAAATAGGCACCTCAGTAAATCTCGACAGCTGAGGTGTCAAGAGGTATCGAGGATGCTGTCGAGAAAGGTATCGAGGAATTTGCCGTCGACAGCTGAAGGTATCGAGAAGTATCGAGATGCAAGAAGAAATTCAGATACGTGAAGCTCGATCGATCGCAAAGGTGTCGAGAAGGTATCGAGGAGATAGAAGATATCTTGATCGATCCACAAGGTGTCGAGACAGGTGTCGAGAAAGAAGACTCAAACACACTAAGTGAATCTCGATCGATCCATTAGGTGTCGAGAATCTATCGAGTGGACAGAAACTTTCTCGATCGATCCATCAGGTGTCGAAGAGGTGTCGAGATTGCGATAAGAAACAACTTGAGAAGCTCGACAGATGACCAGGTATCGAGCCAGCAGTAAAAAGCAGTTTTTGGAGAAGGGAAAAACACAGACATGAATGCAATCCAACACACATCTCAACCAAAGATCCACTCAACATATAAATCTCTCAAAGACATCTCTCAACAAAAATATAAGCACAAGGATCATCCAAAACACACACACACACTAAACAAGTCTAACCAATTTTATATTTCAAAAACAAGTTATGACAGTTTAGTGAGCATACATTAGCACATGTAAAACCTTTGTGATGGCCAAATCACATTGTACCTGCACATATATCAAAAGTAGCAAAGAATATTGCGTGTTGTGTGTAAAAAACATCGCAAGATTGCATATGTGTATAGATGTTATGACGATCTGAGATATGAGAAAATAACTTTTAACTCACACACAATCATAACTGTTTGATGGGGACTATCACCTTCGAGGTACATCTTATAACTCCCACATCTCCTAGAATACACGCTTGCAACCATATTTAAAGCATTTTTAATCTTTTTGCTTTTTATTTTCATTGCATGTTTTCTTTTATTTTAGCATATCATACATGGGTATATAAAAGAGAGAAAAGAAATACCCAAGATGTTAAGCATTTGACATCGTACTTTTGCTATGCCGAAGCATACGAATGTCTTTGGCACTGCACTTTTGCTATGCCGAAGCATACAGGTGTCATATTATGATTGGCGAGCAACAGTGGTGAGATGGTTATTTATGCCTTTCTCTTAGGATTTTCTAGTCCTACCCGTCAAAAAGAGTGATATGAGTGTTAAGTTTTAAGAGATAACCTAATCTTACTCATCACAAACAAGAGCCACAAAGCTCACTTGCTTAGTTGTGCATAGAGATGCTCATCTAAGCTACAAGAGATACAAAATTTAGAAAACTCTGTTTCATTGGCCATCCAAGGTACACAAGTACCAAAGTACACAAAACACACACTGTTTTTGTATTTTTTTTTTTTTATATCAAAAACAAAATAAACAAAACTTAAAGTAAACACACAAAACATGTTAAACAAAATAAAGCAAAAACTAAATGCATATGCATGAAGAAGAGGGGTAAGAGAAGGAGATCAATCCATGGAGATGACACCAATGTTTTGACGAAGAAATTCAAAACGTTTGCTATCAAGAGGTTTGGTAAACAGGTCAGCCTTCTGATCATAAGTGTGAATAAACTCAAGAGTGAGAGTACCATTTTCGATAAGCTCCCTAATGAAGTGATGTCGAATCTCAATGTGTTTGGTTCGAGAATGTTGAACCAGGTTCTTAGAGAGATTTATGGCACTGGTATTGTCACAATAGATAGTGAGATGCTCTTGACAAATACCATAATCATGAAGGAGTTTTTGCATCCAGAGGAGTTGTGTGCAGCAACTACCAGCAGCAATGTATTCAGCTTCCGCAGTGGATAATGAGATGGAGTTCTGCTTTTTGCTCATCCAAGAGACAAGATTGTTACCCACATAAAAACAACCCCCCGAAGTACTCTTTCTATCATCAACATTACCAGCCTAATCAGCATCAGAGTACCCAGCTAAGACACCATTAGTGTCCTTGCTATACCACACACCAAACTCAGCAGTGGTATTGACATACTTTATAATTCTTTTTAAAGCGGTCATGTGGGATTCCTTGGGATTAGCTTGATATCTAGCACACACTCCAACACTGTAACTAATGTCAGGTCTATTAGCAGTAAGGTAAAGAAGACTACCTATCATTCCTCTATAAAGAGAGGGGTCAACACTCTTACCTAACAAGTCAACAATGAGTTTAACATTTGGGCTCATAGGGGTTCTTACAAAACTAGTAGATTCCAAACCAAACTTTTTCACAAGATTTTTAGCATATTTAGATTGAGAAAGAAATATACCTGAATCTTGTTGGCGGATTTGTAATCCTAGGAAGTGAGTTAGTTCTCCAATCATGCTCATCTCGAATTCGGCTTGCATGAGTTTTGAGAAGCCATAAGCAAGTTCATCCTTAGTCAACCCAAAGATGATATCATCAACATAGACTTGAGCAACTATCAACTCATCATCTTCCCTTTTGATGAAGAGAGTTTGATCAGCCTTTCCTCTTGTGAACCCATGTGACACCAGATATTGTGTGAGTCTATCATACCAGGCTCTTGGAGCTTGCTTCAACCCATAAAGTGCCTTTTTAAGGTATAGCACATGATCCGGGAAGTGTGGATCAATGAATCCTTTTGGTTGAGCCACATAGACATCCTCTTTGAGTAACCCATTCAAGAAGGCAGTCTTTACATCCATCTGATAGAGTTTGAAATTCAGCTTATCATCAACATAGACTTGAGCAACTATCAACTCATCATCTTCCCTTTTGATGAAGAGAGTTTGATCAGCCTTTCCTCTTGTGAACCCATGTGACACCAGATATTGTGTGAGTCTATCATACCAGGCTCTTGGAGCTTGCTTCAACCCATAAAGTGCCTTTTTAAGGTATAGCACATGATCCGGGAAGTGTGGATCAATGAATCCTTTTGGTTGAGCCACATAGACATCCTCTTTGAGTAACCCATTCAAGAAGGCAGTCTTTACATCCATCTGATAGAGTTTGAAATTCAGCTAACATTCTAGGGCAAGCAGAATTCTGATTGACTCCATTCGAGCAACTGGGGCAAATGTTTCATCATAGTCTATTCCCTCCATTTGTGAGTATCCTTGAGCTACAAGTCGGGCCTTGTTGCGAATCACATTGCCTTCTTCATTAGTCTTGTTGCGGAATATCCACTTTGTATCGATGATGTGCTCACCTTTTGATCTAGGTACTAGTGTCCAAACATCATTCCTCTGAAACTGGAGTAGTTCATCATGCATTGCTTCGACCCAACTTTCATCTTGTAGTGCTTCCTCAACTTTCTTGGGTTCAACCTGTGACAAATAACAGGAATAAGACACAAAGTTAGCAACACATTTGTCAACTGTACGTTTCCTTAATGTGAGTTCATTCATGTTTCCCACAATATCTTCAGGAGGATGATTTAATTTGATTCTAGAGGAGGGTCCTTTTTCTTCATGAGACATAGAATTTGGTGAAGTAGGAGCATCTGCAGAGTTTTCCACAATACTAGGAGTACTTGGAGACACAGGTTCTGGTTCAACAATGTCTTGAACTTCCTTAGGCTCAGAAGAAAGAATTTCTTTAGAGAGTTCCTTAATGCCTTTCTCAGTGCTGGAATCTGAAGACTCATCAATGACCACATTTACAGTTTCCATTACTTTCAGAGTTCTCTTGTTGAATACCCGATAAGCCTTGCTTGTGGATGAGTATCCCAGAAATATGCCTTTATTGCTTCGAGAGTCAAATTTTCCCACATTCTCTCTATCCTTAAGAATGAAGCAAGTGCTTCCAAATATCCTGAAATACTTCACATTTGGCTTTCTTCCTTTCTATAACTCATAGGGAGTCTTTTTGGTATCGGGTCTGAAGTACACCCTATTAACCGTATGACGGGCAATGTTTATGGCTTCTCCCCATAAGTTTCGAGCCATATTTTTGTTATGCAACATGGCTCTGGCCATCTCTTGAATGACTCTATTCTTTCTTTCTACCACCCCATTCTGCTGAGGAGTAATAGGAGCAGAGAACTCTTGAGATATACCTGATCTTGTGCAGAAAGACTCCATGTATGAGTTCTCAAATTCTTTACCATGGTCACTTCGAATTCGATCAATCTTTAAGCTCTTCTCATTCTGCAGTCTTGTGCACAAAGCCTCAATGTGCTCAGGAGCATCAAACTTGGATCAGAGTAAGATGACCCAAGTGTATCTAGTGAAGTCATCTACAACAACCATGATGTACCTTTTTCCACCAAGAGACTCGGTTCTAGTTGGACCCATAAGATCTAAATGTGAAAGCTCCAATGGTCTGGAGGTAGTTAAAGTCTGAGTGCTTGGATGCTTAGCTTTTGTCTGTTTCCCAAGTTGACATGGTCCACACACCACATTGTTCGTTCTGCTAAGCTTTGGTATCCCCAAGACAGATTCATGCTTAGATACAATGGATAGATGCTTGTAACTAGCATGTCCCATTCGTTGATGCCATAGTTCTTCATTAGGCAAACGAATGCTGTTGCACACTATATCGGCATCAGGAACCAATCCATAGCAGTTGTCCAGAGTGCGAACCCCACTAATAAGCTTCTTTTCAGACTCATTCATGACAAGACACTTTCCCTTTGAGAACAGTACCATGAAGTCTTGATCACATATCTGACTTATGCTCAATAGGTTAACTCTTAGACCTTCAACATAAAGAACATTCGCGATGTCTGGCAGTCCTGGTAAAGATATGATTCCTTTCCCTTTAATTTGTGACTTGCTTCCATCACCAAAAGTCACATTGCCACCCTTTTTAGGCTCAAAGATCTTGAAGAGAGATCGGTCACCAGTCATATGTCTTGAGCAACCACTGTCAAGATACCATAGACATGTATCCATTACTTTGAAAGCAGACTTCATCATGAAACACACTTCATGCTTGGATGATAGATCAGAGGGAATGGTTCTTTCACTCAACTGCCTTTGATGAGCTAAGCCTTTAACTTTTACTCTTCTCAGGCGAACTTCTTTGCACATTTTTACTCTGAGACAGTCTAGTTTCCTTTTAGCCAAACTGAGATCCTTTCCATTATTCATTATAAAGGAATTCAAATAACTTTTAGACTTGTGTTTTCTGAGACACTTAAACAAATAGTGATTAGAAAAACAAGATGTATTTGAAAATAAGAATCTTTTCAAACCAGTTATAGCCATGACAACAGGGGTCAATGGATCAACACAGCAAAGATTAAACCCTAATCAGAGTGTGCTCGCTCTGATACCACTTGATAGGTCACAATCTGAATGACCCCTAGTGATTAACCCTAATTAATTAATTTAGCCAAGTAATTAATTAATCAATTAATCATGCAATTTTATGGAAGCACAAACAAATCACCAACAACTAAATATGTAGCGGAAAATAAATAACACGATGATTTGTTTACGAATGGGGAAAAACCCTAACGGCAAAAACCCCACCGGGTGATTTTCAGGTCACCACTCCCGAAACTCTACTATTATCAAATCAAGCGGTTACAAGTAAAGGAATCCCAAGTACCTTACCAACCTACAGTTGAACCTTTACCCCAATACCCAATTGGACTTGATTTGTAGCGACAGTTCCCTCTTTTGATGCACGGCTCCCAAGTACGTGACTAACCAATGCGCGGATCCAAGTACGCAACTTCAGAACACCAACTAAGGAAGAATGGTTGGCTGCAAAGTTCTTCAGTTCATCCTTTATGATGAATAGCAGGAAGATACTTGGTTACAAAACCCTACGGTGCAAATACACAGCAACTTCTTGATGGAAGATGAACTAGGTCAAGAACTTCGTCTTTTGATCATAATTTGCTTGAACAGAGATTGCTCAATTCTAATGCAACTTGTGTCACACTTGACGGCTCTTAAAATAATCCTTTTATATGGTTAGGGTTAGAAGAAAAGAAAGCCCAAAAACATATACACGGATCCCAAAAAAATCAGATTAGAAATCTGAAATTTTAAATCTCGACAGATAGCAGGTGTCGAGGTAGCTATCGAGAAGGTGTCGAGCTTTAAAAACTTTGCACTTCAGCTTGCTTTTTCTTGGATAGACCTGATGGCTTCAACACTTGACCTTGAAACATTGTTTCTTGAAGTATTAAAACCACCTAGAACTACCCAATTACAAGTAGAGTGCGTTTTGTCAAAGGATTAGCCAATTTACATAAATAAGTGACATATGTTTTTAATCAAGTTAAAACATATATGTCCTAACAGCATTCAAGAACTCAAGGATTTTCTCAGTCAACAGTTTGAGATGAAAGATCTTAGACATCTCAGCTATTTCTTGGGTCTTGAAATCACTCATTCCACAGATGGTCTTTATATTACTCAAGCCAAGTATACTTCTTAACTTTTGTCTCGAGCTAGACGCACTGATAGCAAAACTGTTGACACTTCGGGGGAAACCATTGTCTAATCCATCTCTTTATAAATAATTGGTTGGTAGCCTAGTTTACTCGTCCAGACATTTCCTATACTATTCACCAGGTGAGCCAGTATCTGTCTGCTCCATGATCGACTCATTATGCTGTTGTTTTGTGTATTCTTCATTACATGAAAGGCACTCTCTTACATGACCTTTTCTACTCATCTTAGTCTCCTCTTATTCTCCATGCATTCTCTGATGCTGTTTGGGCTGGAGATCCTACTGATCGTTAGTACACCACTGGTTATTGCTTTCTCATTGGTTCTTCTCTAATTTCTTGGCGAAGCAAGAAGCAATCCCTTGTGTGCTAATCTAGTACTGAAGTAGAATATTGTGCCCTTGCTGATAACACATTTGAGCTCCTTTAGCTACGATGGCTTCTTAAGGGCTTAGGTATATACACATCCTCTGCTACTCCTCTTTATTATGACAACCAGAGTGTCATTCATATTGCTCCCAATGATGTCTTCCATGAACGGACTAAACACATCGAGATTGATTGTCATTTTATCCGTTATCATCTTGTCCATGATGCTTTTAAGCTATTCTCGGTCTCCTCTAAAGATCAACTTACAGATATTTTCACCAAGTCACATCTTAAAGGACACCTTCGTGCTTTGGTTGACAACCTCAAGTTGGTCTCACACCCACCTTGAGTTTAAAGGGGGCTGTTGACGTGTAATGGGCTTTAGGCCCATCTAGTTTACTTGTATAGCACTCTTACTTGTACTACACTCTTGTACTGCACACATCTGCTTCCTATATAAAGGCACTCATGTATATTCTATTGATAGAGAAATACAATACTATTCATTTTGTGTTTCTAACAGTAAGTACTGGCCTAAAGCTTGTGTTCTTTCATAACAATCACATTTACACCAGCATATCATCCCTATCACTACAAACATTTATCATGTACACTAAATTAAGGAAGATAACTTATGACTTCCAAATTGGCACTACAACTTACCACTAGACCAGCCTATATATGACATCTCTAGTCACTACAATTCAAAAAAAAAAAAAAAAATAGTTGAAAGCCCTTCTTCTAAGAAGCCTTCTTACACCGTAAATAATGTGAAAACAGAGATTAACATCTAATGAATTATAAATCTTCCAAATTCCTACTTACCTCTAGAGCAACCGATTGTAAACAACATACTATCCAAAAAATAATCATTAGCATATTTACCCATTCATACTCCTATCATACTCCAACAAGACCAAGGTGGGACAAAAATCCAAAGTAAAAACTATCTAGACCTAGCATATTTACCTATTTATATGTTTCAAAGCACCTTAACTTACTCAAACACAGTAAAATCTCCTAAAAATCAGATGAGTATTTAAACGAAGCTTAAAGGAGAAAATTAAATCACACATTGAAAGCCTATATTCACCAAAATTGAACCCTAAATCACACACCAAAACCAAAACCTAATTGTCACATTCAATCAATAAAAACAAATACAGCAACAAAAGCAGTGCACAATATTCAATCAGATATTAGAAAATGAAAAATTAGGGTGTTGAAAGGTTTAGACCTTGATTGAGATTGGCGAAGATGCATGCCAAAGCAGATCTTTGTCGGTGCTACTGATCTAGCTTGCTAGAATATTCCTTACTTCGATCAAAGATTCCCGCATACCAAAATTTTTGTAAAGAAAATGATAGAGACAGTGATTGCTATATATATATATATATACATACACACACAGAGAGAGAGAGAGAGAGAGAGAGAGAGAGAAAGAGAGAGAGAAAGAGAGAGAGAGAATGAAAAAGAAATCAAAGAAAATAAGAGCCTAAATACTCTGAGATTGTAGAAATTTGAACAGAGAGGAAGAGCATATAGAATCTATAGATCTATGGAAAGTTGTGTTTAGAAGGACCTGAGGTTGTGTTTGGATGTCAACATTTGCATTTGGATTTGGATATGAAATCCATTAAATTGAAATGTCTTGATTTGAAATCCATTGATTTAAAAATTCCTTGTTTGGATCTTTTTAAACAATGAAGGGTTTAATATTCATCATTTGAAATTCCATTGTTTGGATACCTAAATTTGGGTTTGGATTTAAGATCAATAAAATACATTTTTTAATTATTATTTTTCTTAATCCTTCTACTTTTTAATTTTAAATACATAAGGTAATATTTATATTCCAATTGATAAGATGATGACTAAATATTTTTAGTCGTAGCCAACTAAAAAAATATCTTGCCAACTATTGACAACTAAAATGTTTTATATCAACTAGAGAGGACACCCAAATGCATGGGTTTTTTTTTTTTTTTTCACAACATTCTAACAATTATAAACAATTTTTAGTAGTTAAAAAATAAATTAATATAAGCAAAATAAAACCCAATTAGGATAAGGTTGCTTACCTCTAAAAGTCATTAAAAAAAAGGAACTTCTCCCTAACACTTCTTCTAAAATCCTTAAATATCACCTAAAACAATTTTGCAGGTATCATTTACTCAATAATCAAATAATTTAAGAAAAACTTGTAACAGTACCCAATCAGAAGAGAAATTGCTAAAAATATCCATCTTATATATTTCAAAGCTATCATTAATTTATCTATATAAATTCAGTACCCTTACTAAGCCTAAAAATAATCCCCTATTTCTTACATCAAACTCACATAGTCTTAATATTTTCGTTTCTTTACTTTCTACCACAAATAGTTCCCTAGGAATAAAACCTATAGAACACACTATACTTATAGCCATATATCTGTACGTGTGTTTTTTTCTTTTTTCTTTTTTTTTTTCTTTTTTGCCACCATTTGGTCTCCTAAGATGACGACAAACTAAGTACTATATCATACAAAAATCAAAGCACCAGGACATTTACGAATACACCACACCATTCTTTTTCTTTTCTTTTCTTTTTTTCAAAAGCATGTGAGTCTATGTCAGACCTTAAAGCATGCCTAAACTACTAGGCTTATGTATATCATCAAGTCTAGTACTTAGTGTTCGGTTTTAAAACTTTAGAAACTTAATGTATTAGAACTTCAACGTGTAATGTGTTGGCAAACCATGATCAAAACTTACAGTCTAAACCTAGGACTCCTAACCCTCCTAAGGATAAGTTGCATGATAGACCTGTGTGAGTTTGTCATTTTTATGGAAAGACTGGACATATTCATCCAAATTCTTTCAAGTTGCAAGCTGCAAAGTGAGCAAATAAATCAAAAGTACTTGTGCCTCAAGCACAAAATCCTATGGTACTTATTGGTGAGTTGGTAAAGGCTTTAAACCTTTATTCCAATCCTGGAGTTGCTCATCATTCTAATATGAATAGTAACTCCAATGCTAGAATTGCATCTAAAAGGTTTTGGATGCAAATGGCTCAATCTAATTGAGTCTTTCTGACATGGTCCTTGTGCTTCATCTTTTTACTCTTTGTGACCATTCTTCTTTGCGGTTTTGTTTTCTTTGTTCTTAGGATTTGCATTGCATAAAATTCATGCATTTCATGATAGGTTGTTTTTGTTATTTTTTCAAAAAGAAAAAAAAAAGAAAAAAAAGGAAAAGGAAGGAAAAATGTGTTTTGCATTGTTTTTCTTGGACTTGTTATCAAGGCTGGCCATACTTGTTAAGATCCAAGGAAAAGCACTAGTCACATCTACGTTATATCTCAAAAGGACTAGTCACAATTAAGGCTCCTTGTAGTTGTTAATAAAATCCAGATCTACCCAATAAATACTCGATGTGAGACTCATCACACACCCACACACATCACACAATCAATTAAATTAGAGCATCACAATCTCCCCCACTTAAATCCCTAACTTCCTCATTAGGGCCCACTTTATGAGTAGTGTCTCTAAGCCCACAAAGGGTTACTAGGCCGGCTCTGATACCATATGTAAAAACCTAAGGAAAAGCGCTAGTCATATCTGCGTTATACCTTAAAAGGACTAGTCACAATTGAGGCTCCTTGTGTTTGTTAATAAAGCCCAGATCTACCCTGTAAATACCCGATCTAGGACTCATCACACACCCACACACATCACATAATCAATCAAATTGGGTTATCACAATCTCCCCCACTTAAATCCCTAACGTCCTCGTTAGGGCCCACTTTGTGGGGTAGTGTCTCTGAGCCCACATGGGGTTACTGGGCCAGCTCTAATACCATTTGTAATGGCCCTGCCCCAACTTTGTAGATATTGTCCGCTTTGGGGCCTCATACCCCTCACGGTTTTGTTCTCCTTCAAAGCGGAAAAGGCCTTTTACACAACAAGATAGGGCATTCCTTATAAGCACATCCCATGTGCTTCCCTAGGCAATGTGGGATTCCATGAAATGCAAGACCCCCTTTTGGGTTACTAAAATATATGTAA
Organism: Quercus suber; assembly: GCF_002906115.3. Taxonomy (NCBI): domain Eukaryota; kingdom Viridiplantae; phylum Streptophyta; class Magnoliopsida; order Fagales; family Fagaceae; genus Quercus; species Quercus suber. The sequence continues at coordinate 120,846 of NW_027070174.1, forward strand.
CGACCCAAGGAAAAGCACTAGCCACATCTGTGCTATACCTCAAAAGGAATAGTCACAATTGAGACTCATTGTATTTGTTAATAAAGCCCAGATCTATCCAGTAAATAGCCGATGTGGGACTCATCACACACCCACACACATCACACAATCAATCAAATTGGGGTATCGCAATCTCCCCCACTTAAATCCCTAACGTCCTCGTTAGAGCCCACTTTGTGGAGTAATGTCTTTGAGCCTACACGGGATTACTGGGCCAGCTCTAATACCATATGTAACGACCCAAGGAAAAGCGCTAGCCACATCTACACTATATATCAAAAGGACTAGTCACAACTGAGACTCCTTGTAGTTGTTAATAAAGCCCAGATCTACCTAGTAAATACCAGATGTGGGACTTATCACACACCCACACACATCACACAATCAATAAAATTGGAGTATCACACAGGTGGCTTAAAAAAACCTCGTGAATTGACTTGGGTTACAGGTGCAGTTTTAGCTGCATTTATCACATCTTTTGGTGTGACTGGTTATTCCTTACCCCGGACTAAATTGGTTATTGGGCAGTCAAAATTGTAACAGGCATACTAGAAGCTATTCCTGTAATAGGATCACCTTTGCTAGAGTTATTGCGTGGAAGTGCTAGTGTAGCACAATCCACCCTGATTGGTTTTTATAGTTTACAGACTTTTGTATTACCTCTACTTACTGTCGTATTTATGTTAATGCACTTCCAATGATACGTAAGCAAGGCATCTCTAGTCTTTTATAGAGAAGAAACAGTATTATAGATCATAGATATTGTGATACCCCAATTTGATTGATTGTGTGATCTATGTGGGTGTATGATGAGTCCCACATCGGGTATTTACTAGGTAGATCTGGGCTTTATTAACAACTACAAGGAGTCTCAATTGTGACTAGTTCTTTTGAGCTATAGCGCAGATATGGCTAGCGCTTTTTCTTGGGTTATTACATATAGTATCAGAGCCGGCTCGGTAATCCTGTGTGGGCTCAAAGACACTACTCCACAAAGTGGGCTCTAATGAGGACGTTAGGGGTTTAAATGGGAGAGATTAATTGTGATGCCCCAATTTGATTGATTGTGGGATATGTGTAGGTGTGTGACGAGTCCCACATCGGGTATTTACTGGGTAGATCTAGCCTTTATTAACAACTACAAGGAGTCTCAATTGTGACTAGTCCTTTTGAGGTATAGCGCAGATATGGCTAGTGTTGTTCCTTGGGTCGTAACATATGGTATTAGAGCCGGCCCGATAATCCTGTGTGGGCTCAAAGACACTACTCCATAAAGTGGGCACTAACGAGGACATTAGGGATTTAAGTGGGGGAGATTGTGATGCCCTAATTTGATTTATTGTGTGATGTGTGTGGATGTGTGATGAGTTGCACATCGAATATTTACTGGGTAGATCTGGATTTTATTAATAACTACGAGAAGCCTCAATTGTGACTAGTCCTTTTGAGGTATAGCGCAAATGTGGCTAGCATTTTTTCTTAGGTCGTTACATATGGTATCAGAGCCATGCCCTAGTCAGAAGTGTGGGCCCCATATGCGAGGACACGTGTGCCTGTAAGGGAGGTGGATTGTAGCGACCCAAAAGGGGGTCTTGTATTTCATGGAATCCCACATTGCCTAGGGAAGCACATGGAGATATGCTTATAAAGAATGCCTTCCCTTGTTGTGTAAGAGGCCTTTTCCCCCACTGCTGTATGCTTTGAGGTTAAATAAAACTGTGAGGGGTATGAGGCCCTAAAGCAGATAATATCTACAAAGTTAGGGCGGGGCTGTTACAAAATCAATCAAATTAGGGCATCAAAATATAATATATGTGATGAGTCCCACATCGGGTATTTACTGGGTAGATCTAGGCTTTATTAATAACTACAAGGAGTCTCAATTGTGACTAGTGCTTTTCCTTTGGTCATTACATATGGTATCAGAGTCGGCCTAGTAACCCCTTGTGGGCTTAGAGACAGTACCCACAAAGTGGGCCTTAGCGAGAACTTTAGGGATTTAAGTGGAGGAGATTGTGATGCCTTAATTTGATTAACTATGTGATGTGTGTGGGTGTGTGATAAGTCTTACATCGAGTATTTACTGGGTAGATCTGAATTTTATTAACAACTACAAGGAGCCACAATTGTGACTAGTCCTTTTGAGATATAGCACAGATGTGGCTAGCATTTTTTCTTTGGTCGTTACATAGGAGTCCTACATCAGGTATTTACTGGATAGATTTGGGCTTTATTAACAACTAAAAGGAGTCTCAATTGTGACTAGTCCTTTTGAGGTGTAGCATAGATGTGGCTAGTGTTTTTCCATGGGTTGTTACAATATTATCTTTACATAACATGTTTATGTACCTTGTTTAGCTTGGATGAGCTTATGTTACTGCACTTTGCTAGTTTTAGTTTTGTAGTGCATGTTGTGCGGGAGTTGTTTATAATTTTTGATCACATGATATTAATTTTGAAGTCACATGCTTTTGATTGTAAGGACTAAAAAATCTAAGAGAAATGCATAAATAACCATCTCACCACTGTTTACTAGCCAGTCATGAACACTTTAGTGCGTATCATATGATTTTGTACTCAAGAAAGTGTAGCATATGCACAAAAAGAACATAAGGTGTTGCGTCGGTTTAAATAATAAAATTGGTGTGTACATTATTGGGCTATAATAAATTCAAAATTAAATAAAATTGGTGTGTACATTATGAGGCAAAACAAGAAACTTACATGATTGCAAACTTGTAGTGAACCAAAAAGGGGGGTCTTGCATTCCATGGAATCCCACATCGCTTAGGGAAGCACATGGGAATGTATTTATAAGGAATGACCTCTCTTCAATGTGTAGAGGCCTTTTCCCCCACTACTGTGTGCTTTGGGGGAGAACAAAACCGTAAGGGGTATAGGTCTCAAAGCGAAGAATATCTACACAATTGGGGCAGGGTCGTTATAGATAGTATCAGAGCCATGCCCTAGACAGAAGTGTGGGTCCCACACGCGAGGACACGTGTGCTCATAAGGGGGGTGGATTGTAGTGACCTAAAAGGGGAGGGGGTCTTGCATTCCATGGAATCCCACATCGCCTAGGGAAGCACATGAGAATGTATTTATAAGGAATGACCTCCCTTCAATGTGTAGAGGCCTTTTTCCCCACTACTGTGTGCTTTGGGGGAGAATAAAATCGTGAGGGGTATAGGTCCCAAAGCGGACAATATCTACACAGTTGGGGCGGGGACGTTACAAAACTTGTTTTCTAGGAGGTGTGAGAGTTATATGATGTACCTTTTTAGGTGATAGTCACTTTCAAACTAATGTGATGAATTTTTTAGAAATTGTGATTGATTACTATCTAATTATCACCTCACATGTATCTCAAGCTATTGCTAGTTGCATACACTACACAAGTTATTATTTGCTAAACTTAGTACATGATATTGCGTGTGATCTTGTTGTGGTCATCCAAGATTAAAAGTTCCTTGATTTTAATGCAAAATGTGTTTATTGTTTGAGTTTTGAGGACAAATTGATGAAAAATCTTTTTTTTTTTTGGAAGATCTAGGTTGAATTCAAATGTTTTTGAAAAACTTTTCATCTCATACTCATGCATTTAATTCATAAAACAATGTGATTTGAGTTGTTTCTGCATTAAAATGCTCTGTTTTTCAAAAATATGTTTTTTTCCAGATTTTTAATCGATCGAACCTGTTGCTCGACTAATCAAAAATGCGATAAAAACTTTGGTTATAATCTGCCTGGCTCGATCGGTGCTCAATTGGTGCTGGATCGATCGAAATTTCTTTTCAATCGATCGAATCTAATTTTCGAACGATCAAAAATCAGTCAGCGAGATTTTAAAAAGGTTTTTCTCTCACATGTTCATCACACTATTCAAATCTTTTTAAAACCGTTTTGACTTCTCTTGCTCGACCGATCTAAATCTCAACAAAGTTTGTTGTTTTCTTCCAAAATTTTCTCAAGGTTTTTGTCATCTAGTGCTTGGAAGTCACTGTTAAACTTTCTTTTTCAATTTTTTCACAATTTTCATGCGTTTTAGTTTAAATTTTCAAACCTAAGATTTTTGGGACTTTTGATTTTTAAGTTGTTTTCTTTCACATTTAATCAATGGGTTTTTGTCACTAGATGATATTAACATGTTTCCCATGCTTTAATTTGATTAAATTTGTGATTTGGAAAATTTTGAAATTCTAGGGCTTGAAACTACATGAAATTGGGGATTTTGGTTTCTAAAATAAAATTGAACAAATTTCAGTGTATTAGAGCATGCATCATATGTGCATTCATTACATGCATCATATAGATTGTTTTTATTGTGATTTTTGTGCTCTAACTCTCTCTAATGCAATTTGCCCTTGGTTTTCTTTGTTTTCTTTCTTTGGTTTCTGTTTTTGCCTATCCTTTCCAACCTTTAGCATCATGGTTAGGAAGACTAGAGCCAATAAGAAAACCACCTCCACCTCTACCCCTCGATAATGATACATTTCGGTTTGAGAAAAACCAAGAAACTTATGAGAAGTTGAACATTTTCAAGTCTGTTTGGGCTGAGAGAAAGATCGTTTTAGATGAGTTAGATCCGGAAATTAGGTGGAACTTTGAGCATAGGGATTGGTTACCTCTGTTAGATATCTTTCATCCTCTTGCGATTGCCTTGATTAGAGAGTTTTAGTCGAACCTCTATGTCTACTCCGATGATTCCAACACTCTCTATGTGATGAGTTGGATAAGGGGTGAAGAGTATGTCATTACTCCTTCAGTAGTGGTCTCTGCTGTTGGGGTACCTTTGGTACGACAGCCAGTCTACCCTTATGATGAGACCCCTCCTCTTGATGACATTATGTCATATCTTACTAGTACTTCCATTCAGTGAGGTACTGATCCTCGTATCACCTGCCATGAGCTTACTAAGATTCATTATTTGCTTTTCCGGATTTCTTGTCATTCTATCTCGCCCATCTCTCATTTGCACACCATTCCTATTGAGAGATGTGCATTTTTGTATGCCCTTATGACTAATGCTTCTATGAGTTTTCCAACTCTTTTCATTCGTTCCTTAGTTGAGGTTCATAGGAGTAGTTCTACAGCACATGGTCTTTTCTTCCCTGTCTTTATACACAAGATTTTGTTACATTTAGGTTTAGAGGATTTTTTTTGCGTCTAAGCTCGTACATATTATAGCTCCCATAGGTGCCACCTTCCTTAGGTAGAGAGCAGCTCAGATGAAAGCTAGCTCTAAATGCCCAAGAGTAGAGTCTTTCATAGGTGCTACAGCTTAGCCTCCTTCTTCAAGTGACCCTACTGCTGAGGCCTATATCGATCCCACAGCCGCTGCTGACCCTCCACCTTCTACTTCGGGTGATTCATCCATTTGGAGTATGTTAGATACTGTTATGATCTTTCAGGCGGCACATGGATAGCTTTTGGTGGATGTGCTCACAGAGCTTCTGGTATTGTGTGCAGATTTGGTGAGTGTTCGGCAGTCTACTCCACCGCCTCCTTTTGATGATAAGCCTTGATTGCCCTTTGGAAATTCGTCACAAAAAGGGGGAGTACATATTGATGGAGATAGGGGGAGATTTTGAGTTTTTGGAGCTTTGGAGTTTTAGATTGTATCTAAGTGTTTCATGATGTATTTATTTTTTGGCTCATGATGTATTTTATCTTGATGTATTTATTTTTATGGGTTGTATATGTTAGGGGGAGATACTTTGTTTTATGTTTTTATTTATATTATTGTTTCTTGTTTCACATGTGCTACATTGGCATATTATGAGGTTATTCATGATATATGTCTTTTATTTTTTTATTTTGTGAAATCAAGAATTATTTTGTTTTACTTGTATTTTCCACACATGCATTTATGTGTTTGTTGAGTGTTTAAGGAATATACAGGCTTATTCAGTCGTGTTGTTGTCTACACTGGCAACTGATAGATAGTAGTAAGGTTGAATTGTTTATTGGGCTATTTTGTAACTTTGAGCATTTCAATTTTGTTATGTGTTTTGTCATGGATTGCTAAAGGGGGAGTTTGTTAGGTTCTAAGTCTTTAGGAACTAAATGTATTAGAACTTCAACGTGTAATGTTTTGGCAAACCATGATCAAAACTTAGAGTCTAGATTTAGGCTGCTCAAAGTGTGCTTATGTGTAAAGTTGGAATTGAGTAATTGCAAGAAATTATAATTCAATTTTTGAAAGGCTCGATTGATAAAAAATTAGACTTGATCGATCGAAGCTCGTGCATATTGTTTTTTTTTTTTTTTTGCAGAGTTTCCAACTCAGCCCAAACCCATATGAAGTGTAGGGTTTTATGTTTTACTTCAAATATAAAAGGAAAAACCCTAACCACATTAGTTGTTGATATGTTATGTGTGTGAATTTTCTATGAGATCTAGAGGTGTTTACCTTCATACACACTTAGGGTTATCAAGATCAAGATTGATGTCAAGAACTTGATGATCACTTCGGTTGTTGATTATTCAAGAGCTTAAAGAAAACACAAGTGGGAGTACTTATGGTTATTATGGATCAAGGAAAGAAGTAATTCGTGGACTCAGAGCTATCATGGGGTCATGGTAGTAAGTTTTATATTCAAGATAGCAATAGGATATTAGTGGTCTAAATCTTATTGTAAAACTTCAATTCTTTCATAGTGGATCTGTTTTACCTTAAGGATAGCTAGGTTAAATCCTCCCTAGGTTTTTTGCTGGTTTGGTTTTCTTGGGTTATCATATTGTTGTGTTATTTACTTTTCCGCATTGTTCACATGATATGATTTGAATGTGTTTAACCTAGATCTTGTTAATCAACTTGGCTTAATATTAGGTTAAACAACTTGTGTTTTAAGATGTCTAAAAATGTACACTTAGGTCACTATTCTTTAAAGAAAAATTGTGTAGAAACTTCACACCTACTAGAATAAATCTTAACGCAACATAAAAATCTGCAGTTTCTATTGCAGTTAACACAATAAAAGTCTTTGAAAAGGTCAAATTTTCAAGATAGGAAGGTCCGTTTGGTACGTGTATTTAAATAACAGCTTTCATTTTTTTTTATAAATACGTGTAGATGAAAAAGTGTGTGAAAATACGTGTAATGTTGTTTAAAAACTAAAAACATGTGTTTGAACTCACATACCAAACGGGGCCTAGCGTCCAAAATCCTTCTTCTTCGTTTACATCATAAAACTCACTAGATATTTAGATAGTTTTACTATTGGCCAAAAAACCCACATAAAAATATTATAATTTCATATAGAATATAAATTTGACAAAATATGAGATTTCTTGGATTATCTTGCCTTTTGCCCTTAATTTTTTTTTATTTAGCAATTTGCCCCTGTTTGCGAACTATATAGGGATATGCACCTGCTTCGATACTTGATTACCTTAAAATCGAGTTTCTATAAAATACTCAATTCATAGAAAATCGAGTTATTCCCGATCAAACTTAACCAAAAAAAAAAAAAGCATGGAACTCGAGTTTATGGAAATCGAGTTCAAAAACGCCACTATAGGGCTTTAAATTGTCACTATAGGGCTTAAAAATGCCACTATAGGACTCCCTTATGGGGTTGCTCACACTTATAAAAAAAAAATTGTAGGAAAACGCCACTATATGGCTTAAAAAAGCCACTATAGGGCTTTCTGGACCTGGTATAGGGTGATCACACTTAACAAAAAAAAATTTGCAGGAAAACGCCGCTATAGGGCTTTAAAACGTCACTATAAGACATAAAAATGCCACTATAGGGCTCCTTGAACCTGGGTAAAAAATTTTGCATAGAACTCGATTTTCTAAAATTCGAGTTCCATGCATTTTTTTTTTTTAGTTTGATCGGGCATAACTCGATTTTCTACAAATCGAGTATTTCATTGAAACTCAATTTTAAGGAAATCGAGTATCGAAACAGGGGCACGCCCCTATATAGTTTGCAAACAGGGGCAAATTGCTAAATAAAAAAAAAATAATTTAAGGGCAAAAGGCCAGATAGTTCGAGATTTCTTAGGCTCTTACCTCAAGTGTGTCATTAATCTTTCTCTACTTGAACAAACTCAGAAGTCCTCCTTAAAAAATATCTGAACAGTTTTAGACCCCTTAACCCAACCAGATTAATCTAGTTAATTAGCCAAGTGATTAACTTAGTCAAATTATTCAAATCTAGGTTAACAAATCAAACAATCATATCAAATATACAAAGCAGCATAAAAGTAAATAACACAATAATATGATAACCCAGGAAACCACACGGCAAAAACCTGGGGAGGATTTGACCTAGTTATCCTCAAGGTAAACTTGAATCCGCTATTTGAAAGAATCGAAGTTCATACAAAAGGACTTACAAGCTCCCCGCTCGACTTCCTAATGCTATCCACCCGTAGAACTTACTGACACGACCACGTGCAAGCTCCGAATCCACGGACTCCTTCTTTCTTGGATTCTCCAATCAGCTACAAGCACTCAAGCTTGTTATTCTTTAAGCTCCAATGGCAGCAACTGAGTTTATCATCAAGATGTTGAAATAATCTGTACCTTGAAAACCCTAAGTTTATGTGAAGGAAATCTCTTTAATGATCTCACAAGAGATTCACACAAATAGCAAAAGTATGAGCAACAATACACTCAGAGCAACTCATAAAACGTGGCTAGGGTTTTGCCTTATATAACTAGGGCAAAAATGTAAAACCTTAAACATTTAATGAGGTAGAGTTGAGTTGGAAAAATCTGTAGAAAAACATTCTGCCCGAGATTTGATCGATCGAGTCTTTCTTTCGATTAATCGAGCCAGGCCGAAATGCACCAATGCATCTGCAGCCTCTCGATTCCAACTTTACATGAAAGACACAAATTTGAGCAAGCCTAAACAAGACTAAACAACCTATTTTGATCATGGTTTGCCAACAATACAAATTAGAGTTCTAAATACATAAATTCCAAAAGAACTTTCTAATCAAGGTAGCAGGTGGAGAAGGATCAGAAATATCTACCAAGGGTAACTAGCCTTGACGCTCAAAATTTGCTTTAATGGCAGGATCAAGCTCATCTAAGACTACAGCACGCTCAGACCATATCTTTCTCCTAAGGTTCAGCTCATCATAAATCTCTTGGTTTTTCTCACTTGGAAACTTCACACGATGAAAAGAAGGTGGGGAAGGAGTAGGAGAGGGAACAGACCTACGAGCTCTAGTTTTCCTAGGCATGATGCTAAGGAAAGGACAGAGATACAGAGAAAGAACCAAAAGAACAAAAACAAAACAAAAAACAAAACCCAAGGGCAAACTGTAAATTAGTACAAAAATAAAAAATAAAACAAAAGTCTATATGATGCATGAACAATATTAATGACATGAATCATGTTCTAATGTAATAAACAAAGTTCAAATTAAGTTCAATTACACAAAATTGGCTTGAGCATAGAGTTTCTACTAAAAACTCCAAAAATTTGAAAAACCACTTGAAAGTTTTGAAACAAATTGATGAATTGATCATCACACAAGGTTGAAAACAGATTAGAATGACCAATTTCATCAAAACAACAAGCCAATTTTATCAATTTAACTCAATTGAACAAAAACCCCAAATCGGATCAAACTTGTTGGAAATTTAGACCCCTTAAACACATAGAATGCGTAGCCTAGATTAATTAGCCAAGTTGTTACTTAGTCAAATTATGCAAATCTAGGTTAAAGCAATCAAATAATCATATCAAGATATAAAGCAACGGAATAATAAATAACACAAGATATGATCACCCAGGAAACCACTCGGTAAAAACCTGGGGAGGATTTGACCCACCGATCCTCAAGGCATAACAGAATTCACTATGAAAGAATTGAAGTTCTTACAGAAGGACTACAAGCTCCCCGCTCGACTTCCTAATGCTACCCACCAGTAAAACTTCCTGACATGACCATGCGCAGGCTCCGAATCCACGGACTACTTCTTTCTTGAATTCTTCAATCAGCTACAAGCTCCCCGCTTGCTTTTCTTTTAATCTTCAATGGTTGCAACTATAATGATCTTCAAGATGTAGAAAATATCTCTACCTTGAAAACCCTAAGTTTATGTGAAGGAAAGCTCCTCTAAGATCTCACAAGAGATTCACATAAACATCAAATATGAGCAACGAAGACTTAGAGAGGTTTGGGTACAAAACCCTAAAAATAAAAGGAGGCACAAGAGGCACTCTAATCTCTCTCACAGAAGTCCCAAAAACGTTCTAGGGTTTTCCTTATATATAGAAGTGTTTTACTTGAACCCCAAGACGTTTAAATAGAGTTTGGGCTGAACTGGAACTCTGCAGAAAAATAAATCTGTACGTGGTTCGATCGATCGAGTCTAATTTTCGATCGATCGAGCCTTACAGATTTAGTCCAATAAATCTGCACTCACTCGATTCCAGTTTTACAAATAAACATACTTTGAGCAAGCCTAAACAAGACTAAACAACCTGTTTTGATCATGGTTTGCCAACANGGAATAGCCAAAGGGGGAGATTGTAAGGTTGAATTTAATCAACCATCTTGTTAGCTTTATTCTATGCCAATTTGCTTGTATTTCAGTACTTAGAAACCTTGTATTTAGATGGGAATCATGTAAGGGTAGCGAGTGAGAGAGTGTGAAGAAATGCTCAAGATTGTGCAAGGATGCAGGGGTTCGCGGCTGGGACTCGTGACTAGCAAGCCGCCAACTGCAGCACACGAGTGAAGCGTGCGAGAAGATGAACAGTCACCCCAGCTAGTGCATTACAGGACAGAAGATCCAGCCTGGCCGTTTTGTTATCTCGCAGCTTGAACTCGTGACTCAGTCAAGTCGCGAGGCCAAGCCGCCAACCAGCTCTGTTTTGAAAACCTAATTCTTTGCATTCCTATCTCACCCTAGTATAAATACCCCTTATACCCTCGAAATGTAGAGAGCTTCCAGAGAGAATTTTGAGAGAGAAACCCTGGAGAAAAACAAGATTGGTTCATCCATAATCTTCACAGAGAGACTCTTCAAATTCCTTTACTCTCACCCTCTCCATTATTACATCCTTAAGAGGTTCTTACCCAAATCCTTTTCTCACCATACCCATATCTATGAGAAGGTCATTTGGTGCTTTGGGAAGCAGTTAGGAAGGGACCAATGGTTATTGGTTGATGCTATGGGCTATAGCAGAATCCGATAAGCTAGAAAAGACAAAGGTTCGGCACAACCTCGTTGGAGCAAGAAGTTTGGAGGACTTAGGTACACTGGGTAGATTAGGCTTGGAGGGTCTATTGCTATTCATGTATTCCAACTACATTTTCTAGTAAATTATTGACTGCTTGGAGGGCGGCGGAGAGGTTTTACGCCGAGAGCTTCGGTTTCCTCTTCGATAACACATCATGTGTTGTCCTTGTGTTTGCATCTCTCTTCCCTTAATCTTTACCATCTAATTTCTACTGTGGATGTGATTTTAATTGGTTTAGATTGATTATCAATTATGTTATTAGCTTGTGTTCATTTTTCACACATATATTGTTTGACATTAAGCTTGAATTGATAATATTGTTTTTGGAGGTCTAAACGTTCATAGTGTTTTATACACTATTTAAACATTCAGATCTCACAAATTATGTTATGAAATTATTAATATAAGAAAATAGTAGTTGGTTTTTATGAATTCGCTTTAAATAAAAATTTAGTAAATTTCAAGTTATTTCATTTAATTAACAAAAATAATCCACTTAAAAAAGAAAAGCAAACAAACAAAAAAAAAAAAAATTATAATAATATGTCGTGCTTGTGACTTACTTGTACAATTGTGCTACTTTACTAAAGGTCCAAAGGGAACAAAACAATCCACTATACAAACTAATATCATTTCCTTAAATAATAATAAAAAAAATTAAAAAAAAAAAAGAAAAAAGAAAAAAAAGAAGAAGAAATGTCCACAACCCTAAACCAAATACTCCATATAAATAGTAAAGTATAGCCATTAGCAAAAGTGCAGCCCAACCACCCACTACTCTCAGACTAGATCTAATGGTTTGTTTGGATTGAGGGGAAGGAAGGGTGAGTAAAGTAGAGTAAAGTAGAATTGGCCAAAAATTAGCCTATTTTTAGCCAATTCTACTCTATTCTCCATCCCTCCCCCCTCAATCCAAACAGACCCTAAATTTCTCTCCCTCTCTCTCTTATATTGCAAATCTAATAAGTTTCCCTCATAGTCACAGATTTCATAACTGCCCACTTGCTCTCATTAATTCAAATTTCTAGATTTCATACCTCTACCACTACAGATTTCAAATCTAAATCTCTCTCTCTCTCTCTCTCTCTCTCTCTCTCTCTTACGACGACATAGGCACAGTGGACATACTATGAAATCTGTGGTCTGCCTCCAAAAGGGAGTTGAAAGATGAAAACTATGATAAAGATTTGTAAGTCAAAATCTGTAGATCTATTGTGGGTCTTTCTATTTCTTTTTCAAGAGATTAAAAACAAAAACTAAGATCAAAAGCGCCTCTGATTACTTTAACAACTATGACTTTGGGATAATTTTGGCACCTTAACAGAACCATTCAAAAACTGGTTGAGCCGTCTTGGTTTTTGGTTTTCACAGTTAAACCGGCCGGTTTTGGTTAAACTTGTTTTTTTTTCTTTATTCTAGTTTTTAGCCATAACTAGAACGGATTAGTGCCCAGTTCCCGATTGAATTGGCCAATCCGGTTTTTAAAACTCACATATATTTTCTAACATTAACACATATATTCCTCGACCATATGGAGGCTCTTAGTGATATCATCAAAATAGAGCACATATATAAACTTTTTCCATTTAAATTAGTTGCAACAGCCTAGTGCAATTCCATATTCTAAATACCAACCCTCCTTTTGCTTAATTAACATTCGAGATTCAAAGAACGAATTATATATTTTGCTAAGATGAACATTGTAGTCCAATAGACATGGATTGTACTAAGCACATATTAAACAGTCCTTGTTATGAAGAGGTTTTTTGGCCCCAGTCTTTTAATTTATAACAGAATCTTAAAATATCAGTTAAAAATCATTCATAAAACCAAATGGATGTTATTATATATTCGATAGATAAACGAAGGGTTATTAGCTTGAAAAGGATTAAACTGTATTGTGTCACTTGCAGACAACCAACCGCAAGGTAAGCTCCAAAATAGCAGTCCTCTTCTACTGGAAAATTTTGTAAATGACAAACCATGGGGTTTTTACTTTGAAAGGACTAAAGTGCACTGTATCACTCTGATGTCGCGGAAGCTTGAAGAAGAGCACACACGATGCTCTCTTGATGAAACAGAAACTAAACTGTTAGTCTCTGGTAGTAAACCTCGAATCCACGAGGGGTTTCCCTGAATCCACAAGGAGATAAAAATGAAGAAGAGCACACACGATGCTCTCTTGATGAAACAGAAACTAAACTGTTAGTCTCTGGTAGTAAACCTCGAATCCACGAGGGGTTTCCCTGAATCCACAAGGAGATAAAACTGGAATCCACCAGAAAAGAAAATTGACAAAATGTCTGTGTTTATTGATAATAGTCTGATTTGCCTCTGACGGCTACAAAACATATAAATACTGAGCAAAAAACGTTTAAAACCCTAATTCGCACTAATTATGCGATTAGGTGACAAAATTACCGAATTTTACCAAAAATGGAAAAATTGAGTTAAACGCAGAATCATAAACTACTGACCTTAAGGGTCGTCCCAAAACAGACAGGACCTTATTCTGACTTTTAAACTAAAAGTTATTACGGAAAAACAAATATTACTATAAATAGCAAAAACATTGTTTTCGGGGCCTTAACGAAGGAATTTGCCTAAAATTTGGCGACGTTCATCATGATTCTGGATCAGAATGCCGTTTCCCTTCAACCTGCCAAATTTCATGCAATTCCGACACTGTTACCTCTGATGGCCCCTACTGGCACCCCCCTTTGATCTTGCGTTGTGACTTCCTGCACACTTGCTGCTCTAAGAAGGCATGTGCTGTCTGTTCTATATCACACTCGTAGATAGCCAACCGCCAGGTAACCTCAAAAAGACCATTCCCTCTTTGTAGTTTCAGCCTAAGCATATTATCTAAATACTATAAATAAATAAATAAACAAATAAAGGAAGATAAACAATAAGGAAGTCAATATTATATTGGGTACTGACACCCTTCTAAATTTACTGGATAAAACACTAAGTTGTACTAGCTTGTACTAGCTATACTGAAGAATTTTCTGGTGTTTCAGTTGGTACTATAAAAAAAATATTTAAAATATTTAAAACATGTTATTTAAGCTAATACATAAGGATAATGTTCTTAGGCTAATATTTTGGCTTTTAAAATATGTTAATTTTAAGTTTTATATTGATAATAATACGTACATAAATAAATACATGTACACACATTAATTGCCGAAATAGTTGTAACCTTGAAACAGTAAACCAGTATGAACCAATGTCAAAATATCTCGATTTCTTGGTGTCATGCCTCGAATCCAACCATAAATTTAGGCCAAAAGATATAATAAGTTCCAAAAGATATAAGACTATTACAAGGCCATCTAATTCCAAAATCACTAAACTTCTTTCATTGAACATAACACAACATCAAAACTCTCAAAACTTGTTATTCTTCACAATCTGAAACTGGAGGGGAAAAAGGAGGTGAGTTGACAACTTAATAAGTAACCAAAGTCCTAATAAGTTCTATCAAGCAATAGATTTGTAAAGTATAAGATGTAATATGTGTTTTCAAAAGTTATAATATACTATGTATTTTCAAAATAACTGAAGAAGTTTTATAGTCTTAAAATAATAAGTTGAACATAGATCACATACTTTAATCTTACAAATATATTATAGATGGTTTAGAAAATAGTTAGTTTTCCATATATCAAAAGCTATAACTTACAATAGGTTCCAAAAACACATAAGCAATTTTAGTGACTCAAAATAGTTCAAATACTCAAACATTTTCAAAATCACATATGTAGTTTAAGGACTCAAAATTGTTCAAATATTCAAACGTAATTCATATTCTTAACAATCTTTTGACTATGGTCACACTATATCCCCGTGACTAGGCATCAGAGTACCAATGAATAACCCCCATTGGTTTGGGTATCAGAATCAATTCATAGTTAGATTGTTCATAATCATATATATGAAATCATAGTTTCTAACAAAAATATATCTTATTCAAGCATGTATATAAAAATCATATCCTCAATATTAAAATATATTTGTAATAATAATTTACTTGAAATCAGTAATACAATAGAAATAAAAATTCTAACAATTATAAACCATTTTCATTAGTTAAAAAATACATTAATATAAGCAAAATAAAACCCAATTAGGATAAGGTTGCTTACCTCTAAAATTCATACCAAAATGAACTTCTCCCTAACACTTCTTCTAAAATCCTTAGATACCATTTATTCAATAATCAAATAATTTAAAAAAAACTTGTAATGGTACCTAGTCAAAAGAGAAACTACTAAAAATAATAGTTTTCATTTTTTTTTTAAATACATGTAAGTGAAAAAGTGTATGAAAATACATGTAATATTGTTTAAAAACTGAAAATATGTGTTTGAACTCACGTACTAAACAGGGCCTAGCGTCCAAAATCCTTCTTCGTTTACATCATAAAACTCATTAGATATTTAAATAGTTTTACTATTGGCCAAAAATACCCACATAAACTTGGTTTGACAACAAAATTGGTTGTAATCTAAGATTATAATTCCACTTAATATCTTTTTATTGGATGTGAACTTTGACAAATACACAATTGGATTACATTTTCTTCTTATCTTCCATGCTTTCAAAATTTTGAGAAGATCATAGAATAATAGCTATGTCACCAATCAAATGTTTAAATTTCAAGTTTTTGTAGTATAAAATTATGCTTAAAAAATAAGTTTATAGTTTGAATGGGTAAATAACATCCAATTGACATTAAATTTGATACGTGTTAATAACATAAAAAAAAATATACAATTCAATGATTAGATTTTCAAAATATATAACCATGTTAATTTGTTTTAGTAAGAGTTGTAATTTTAGGTTACAATCAAATTTGTAGCCAATCTTTGTCTTTAATTTATATTTAACTTCATTAAAAGTGTAAAACCCATCCCTTAAACGTAACAAACAACACTTACCTATCCTAAATGAGACCATTAATTCAAGTGTCCAACTAACCAAGTATCGATTACTTGTTATTACCCATTAAAAGCGACACTAATCCGATGGTAACCTTTTCTCTTTTGATGGCTCCACTCACCTATCAGTTATTTGAATCTAGCCTCTAGGTCACCATTTCCAAGATTCGACCACAAAGCTGCAACTCATTTGATCCCATACTCAATGAGCTACACCCGATTACTTGAAGTGGTAGTTGGTTCTGATACCAAATGTTAGGAACCTATGGGTAGAACTCACCCTTGAAAATCGGCTTGCATGGAAAGGCCATCCAAGAGCTTATAAACTCATAGTTAAGCTTATACTTAATCAATGTGAGGCACAAGGATCATAACATAAACCCATTTATGCTGAATCTATTCAAGGTTGAGTTACCATTATTGGTGATTCTCTTAAAAGGTTACTTGAGACAATGCCATGGTAAAAGGGTTTGCCAAGTTCTTACTTAACCTAACAAACACAATTGATATAATTCCATTCTCCATCAATTGTCCAATGTACTTATGTCTTAGACTTATATCCATAGACTTTTCGTTGTACACATTTATTGTAAGCTCTAGTCATGGTGGCTTCTCTATTGTAGTACATCGAAATGGTTGGCATTGGTTGTGGCAACAACTTAATGAACTTATATCTAACACGTTTCTTAGCTATTTTACTTCTTTGTTTGCTCCTACCAAGACTATTATCTCAAATTCCATGGTGGAGTGAGAAACACATGTTTGTGTGAGAGACCGCACCACCAACCCCCTTTGTTTCAAGTTAGGCCAAACTCATGTGAATGGGTAGAGTCATGTTGATGCCTCTCATAATGGACGTTCGACTGATTATATTTTTCTCCTTAGATCGAGGGTTTTATAATGAAGTCGCCAATTATTTTATTAAATGGAAAAATATGAAAACTAGATTAAAAGAAAATGTCATTTTATTAATTGAAAAATGTACATTGATTTGAATATAATGAAGGCTTTACATGACTTTAGTCCTAGATACAATCTAAGAAAAAATACATGGCTTTGGTCCTAATTACATATTAAAAAACAAAAAATTATATGGATAAGTACTAATCTAAGAACCCTTGATCTAAGTTATGAGGCTAAGTGGCAAAATTTTGTGTTATGCACCCTCCTTGTTTAGTGAAACTAGTCTTCTAGACTATGATGAACAATGTTATGGCACATCATTCCTACAAACAACTTATCATTCAATCAATTTTATGTTGCTTATTTTAAAATAAAAGTGGCAAGTTATTTTCTTGAAATTTAATTGTCTATGTATGTGAGGAACCCTAAATTCACTGCATCCATTATTTTATCTGGATTGAAACAAGCATTCTAGTGATTGTGTGTGATTTGTAAAAACAAGCTACTTTTACTTTAATTGTTTCATGCTCTTATTTGGATTAAAACTAAATCCAAGTGATTGTGTGTGATTATTGTTTCAAATTAACATGTTATCTCATGTGCTTGATATAAATTTAGGCTAAAGTACAAAGTACACCTTTGAATTTTGGGAGTATTTTGAAAAACAACACTATCATTTCAAAATTTGGATTTTGATACCTAACATCATATAACACTTTGAGCATTAGTCCCTCCTGTTTTTTGATGATGTGGCCTTTAAGTGATACCTCAACTGAGATACTTGTTTTGTTGGTATAATCAAATCGTGACATGTGTATTTAATGATTTTATGTAATTAAATAATCCAAAAAATATTTTAAAAATTAAATTAATTTAGCTGAATTAAATTTTACAAAATTTTCAACACAATTTTTTTCCAAATGAAAAACAGGGATAATTAACCTACATCAACTTTTTCCCCTAATTTTTTTAATTGTTTTTGAAAGGTCTCTCTCTTTCTCTCTCTGGAAATCAAACCAAGTTCTCAATCACTGGATCCCATGTTCGGGCAAGGATACTAGAGGGACGAGGACATGAAGCCTCTAGATGCCCTCGCCAACAAGTAAATTGGGTTGTTGTCTAATTTGTTTTCTTTCATCCACACAAAGAGCTCAAGGATTTGTTAGGGATAAGCTACAACGATTAAATACTCTTACTGGATTTGATGCGTTTGGTTCAATGATTTTGCTTTGATGGGTTTATGGCTTTCATGGTTCCGTCTAGGTTGCTTGTTTTTTGAGAAACTGGGTTGCTTTGATGGGTCGAGTTTCCTGTGTTCGAATTTTATGGGTTTGAAACTTTTTTTTTTTTTTTGATTTTGGGGGGGGGGGGGTAGGGGATAAAGTGTTAAGACATATGTGAATCACTTGTTAGGAACATATGTCAATATTTTATTTAGTTGGCTAATTCTTTGACAAAACGCACTTTACTTGTAATTGGGTAGATCTAGGATGTGTTTAATACTTCAAGAAACATGTTGTTCAAGTCTAGTATTAAATCCATGAAGATTGGACCAGAAACAAGTGAAGAAAAGTTGTTCAATAAAACTAGACAGATAGCTCGACACCTGCGGACAGATAGCTCAATAGTTGCTTAATAACTGCTCGACACCTCCCAACAGCTAGGCTATCTATTGAGCTTCTTAAGCTTTTTCTTATCATAATCTTGACAGCTTCTCGACAGCTTGTCGATTGATCGAGAAAGCTTCTATCCCTCGACACCTACTCGACACCTCCTCGATAGTTGTATCTGTCGAAGTTTAAATCTCGACACCTGCTCGACACCTCCTCGATATTTTGCTTTACATAATACACAAGATTATCCCTCCAATATGAGTTGCAATGGCAACAACAACCAAACCAATAATTCAAACAATATTTAAGCTCAAGTAGCCCTTAAAATGCTTCTCCTGGTGCATTTCCTCAAACCAGGGGTGATTAATGATTATCCAGCCTTAAACTCATTAAATAAGAGATAGTGCTGTACCAAACAAAAAAAAAAAAAACAAAAAAAAAAAAAACTCATAAAAAAAAGCTATACAAAGGAAAATAAAGGTGGGGAGGGGTTGTTTGGTAGTATTGTTTAAAAATACTTTTCATTGTTTAAACAATATAACACGTATTCACTCCATAAATATACGTATGCACTCCTGAAATGAATTGCATAACAAAGAAGACTGATAAAAATGAGAAATGCTAAATTACCTGTGTTAGATTCTAAAGGCTTAGGATTTAGTGTATTTAGAACTCTAATTTATATTGTTGGCAAACCATGATCCAAACAAGTTGTTTAGTCTTGTTTAGACTTGCTCAAAGTTGTATTATTTATGTAAAGTTGGAACAAGATGATGCAGGAATTAATAGTGCTTCTCGGCCTGGTTCGATCGATCGAAACTTAGGCTCGATCAATCGAAAATCGGGTCAGATGCATTTTTTTCTGCAGAATTCCAACTCAACCCTAACTCCTAAAACATTTAGGGTTTTATGTTTTTGCCCTAGGTATATAAGGCAAACCCTATCCACGTTTTTAGGTTGCTCATATTGCTATTTGTGTGAATCTCTTGTGAGATCTGTGAGGAGCTTTCCTTCACACAAGCTTAGGATTATCAAGAGGAGATTTCTTCAAGATCTTGATGATCATTCAGTTGCTACCATAAGAGCTTAAAGATACACAAGTAGGTGTGCTTGTACTTGCTGGATAATCCAAGAAAGAAGAAGTCCGTGGTCTCGGAGCTTGCACGTGATCGTGTCAATAAGTTCTACTGGTGGTAGCAATAAGAAGTCAAGCGTGGGGGCTTGTAAGTCTTATTGTATGAACTTCGATTCTTTCAAGATAGTGGATTCAAGTTTACCTTGAGGATAGCTAGGTTAAATCCTTCCCAGGTTTTTTACCGGTTTGGTTTTCCTAGGTCATTATATCTTTGTGTTATTTTATTTCCGTTGTTATATACTTGATATGATTGTTTGATTGTGATAACCTAGATTTGCATAATTTGACTAAGTTAATCACTTGGCTAATTAACTAGGTTAATCCGGTTGTGTTAAAGGGTCTAAAACTGTTCAACCAGAATTTAAATTCTGGGAGGTGGTGAATGAAGGTTTAAATTCATCAGAACCTTCCATTGGCAAAGAAGCCCCATCCAAGAATTCAAGCTCTGGGTCTTCCTTTGGCGACAAAAACCCAATTAAGAGATTCATGACATAGATCCCTAAACCATAGGAAAACATAAAAGTTACCTTCTTTTTTTCTCAGCAACCAAACATCCTTCTAGCTCTTGATCATTATACGTTGAATATAGGTATTTAGAGAACAAATAAAATCTATTATTTAAAAATAGTAATGCATAATAACAGTTACCATTCACAAACACTTTCTTTCTTTTTTCTCTCAAACTTTCCAAGTAACCAAACAGAGGGTTTGCGTAAGTGATCAATAATGTGGAATACTAATATAATGAGGGTATTGAATTTGAATCAATTTAAACAAAGATAGCAAAATTGACTAACAGTAAAGGAATGATTAAGTAGTAATTTTACCAGTTGAGCTCTGAGATCATGCGTTGAGTGAGTGATCAATCTTCTTCTTTTTTATTAAGTATGAAATTTCAATTTGAGTGAGTCTGAGTTTGAATTTGAGCCTCTTTTTTTTTTTTTTTTCAAAAAAATTTAGGAGAAGACTGAAAGATTAACAGCATTGTGGCAGGCCGGTAAATGAATACCCCTTCTCAGTTCCCAGTGTGTAGTTCTCACCACTAAAGTTTTAATTGTTTCTACATCTTAGCCAGAGCTTTGACAGAAGGTTATCTTGACGATGGTGTAATTCAGACTTCTTTCTCTCTCTGCCTTATGGACCTTCTCTCTCCCTCTATCTCTCGTTCTATTTTTTTTTTCTTTTTTACTGAATAGTAAACTTAGTGCATTTCATCCCTATAAAAATAGTCACATGTTGGCATCCTAATGGCTATATGCATTGTACCCCAACCATGTTCTTATTGTGATCTCTTTAGTTTTCATGTTTAGCAGCAAAATTAAGAAAACTTAATTGATACAATAACTCACTTAGCACAAAAATTTAAAAACTTATATATAGATACGTGGCATAAAATTGAAATTCTAACTTGGAATTCTAATTTGACTCTCTCAGTTTCACATATTATTATTATTATTATTATATATAAAGGTTTTTTTTTTTTTGAGATAATAAGTTAGAGATATATAGGTTATTATTATTATTATTATTATTATTTTGGAGATAATAAGTTAGGGTTGTTTGGTCTTTTTTTTTTTTTTTTTTTTTTTTTTTATCACTCCTCACTTAATTTTCGTCACTCATCACTCATCACTGAAAATACCCCAATTTCTTATACCCACCCATTTGGCACACTTCACTCAGCTTGTCATTACTCAAAATTTTCAACTTTTTGTGGGCCCCATACCTGTAACTTGGTCAAAGCAAAGCTATTAGCCTACCCGCCTCACACTCATTTTATTTCATTTTCTTCACTACTCATTTCATTTTGCCACCGCCATAGCCACAATGCCAAATTGCAACCAAAGAAGTACAAACAAAAAAACTCTCATCAATAAAAATTCCCCCAAACCCAAAAGCCATTTTCCAACCCTCAAAATATGCAGTAGCAAATCAAAACTCCATTCATACTTATTTATGATACACCACCAAATTAAAAAAAAAAAAATGTCTAGAAAAATAGCGAAACATATCGAAATTGAAGGAGGAAGAAGTAGTTATCATGGTGTCCGATTTGGGGGCGTAGTGAGCAAAGCCTAAGAGATCACCAAATTCAGAACCAAAATCTTGGATTTCTGCTGTGGGTTGTGGTGAAGAGAGAATCGCGATCTTCGAAGGAATTGGAGAAGGAGCGAGATCGCGTTGATGATCCTCCAACGGTGGATGTGGATTTGGAGATAGCCATCGGAGTTGAAATCGGAGGCTAGTAGGCCCTCGAAATTGTTCATTTCAGCCAAATTTCGGAGGGCAAAATCTGTAAAAGGACAAAGAATGCTCTATGGCTCGATCATTAGTGGCCCAAGCGAGCCCTTCGACGAAGCATTGGTCTAAGACTGAGACTGAGACCCATTTGTGAGTTGTTCATCAAATGGGTCGGCGTGGGAACTTTGCCGTCGTGTTCACCGGTTTGAGCTGTGGCTACCACGAGTTAGATGAGGTGGGGGCTCGGTCAGCATGGCTGGGCAAAGGGGATGAAGTGTGAAGAGGTATGCTTGGATTTGGGAATGGAGAAGAGTTTCTGTGGGTTGGGTTTTTGGTGTGAAGGAAAAAGCTGTTGGTGGGGATTGTGAAAAGGAGAGCCGAACTTGACAAGGCACTGACAGTGAGTCCTATGCATGTGTGTTTAAT
Organism: Quercus suber; assembly: GCF_002906115.3. Classification (NCBI taxonomy): domain Eukaryota; kingdom Viridiplantae; phylum Streptophyta; class Magnoliopsida; order Fagales; family Fagaceae; genus Quercus; species Quercus suber. The sequence goes on from NW_027070174.1 coordinate 143,368, forward strand.
TACAAAATGCCATGAAAACTGAGTTTTGGAAACTGAAAACACCTAAAATGTGTTTTCAGTATTCATAACTCATTACTCAAAAATCAAAGAATTTAGTGATGGAACAAAAACTGAAAACACCCCCAAACAAACCATTCAGCCATGGGACCCACATATTTTGAGTTATAGGTGATGGAAAAAGAGTTATGGGTGATGGAAACTCAAAAACCAAACAGCCCCTTAATTACTTAACCCACTCTGTTTCTTTTCTATATGTATGCTATATATAGAACAGTGGGTTAAATTTTTGAAAGATTAGAAAAAGTCAAACAAAACAAAGAGATAATCTTTTTTCTCTCTCCTCTCTTCCACCAATTTTGCCAAAGTGCAAACAATTTTTTTTTCTCTCCTCTCTCATTTTTGAGCGATACCATTGCCAAAATTAAACAACTTTTTATCTCACCCTCTCTCCTATTTCAACATTATCATTAGCAAAATATATAAAGTTTCAGCACATCATTCTCTTCTCTCGTATTTTTTTTTTCTCACAAATTCAACAAATTGCCGATTTTTTGCTCTCTCTCTCTCTCTCTCTCTCTCTCTCTCTCTCACACACACACACTTTGTTAATAAACTTTGAACATAGGACATATCATAAATAAATTCTTTATTATATAACCAATATTTAGTAATAAGACTCTCCATGTTCATCTGTCAATCAAAATATCGCAAACTTAGAGCATCTCCAATGGTGTAGCTAAAAGCAAAATAATCTCTATAATAGAGAATGAGACCAAAAAAATGGTCTCCGATAGATTCTCTGAACCCTAAATTTTTTTTGGCTCATGAACAGTAGCTCATCAAATTTGGTGGGCTACTGTACATTAGCAATTGAATTTTTTTGATTAAAAAATTATACTAGCTACTATATATCAATTCTTTCTCTCTCCTCCAGATTTCTTTTTCTCTCTTATTCTCTCTATTGCTTCTTTTTTTTCTCTCATTCTCTCCGTTGCTTCTCAAAAAAAAAAAAAAAAAATGAAAGAAAGAAATGAGAGCTGCTGGAGTGTTCTTGAATGTGAAGGAGAAAAGAAAAATAAAAAAAGGGGCGGGGTAGGTAGAGATACGTTGGACACGTGTGTAGAGGAGAAAAACAAGAAAAAAAGAAAATGAAAAAAAGAAATGAAAACGTATGGATGAGAATGAATTGAATGAAAAGGAAAAAAAATATAAAAAATAAAAAATCTTAATTGAGAAATGCTATCATAATATTTTCACAATAAATTTTAAGTAATAAATTGTTATTAGTTAATATTGGTGAGTAAAAAAATAATTTCAACGGTGTGTTCAAATTAGAACTAGTAACAGCTTTCCACATAAGATTTTAATGTGATTTTTGTGAAAGTATTGCGAAAAATGTTGTGAATATTTGAAAGAATAAAGAATAAAGAATTAATGAAAATAATATTTAAATGAGATAGAGAATGGGATAAAGAATCTGTTGAAAATTGTATTTGAAAAAGTAGATAATTAAAAGTGTAGGGCCAGGAAGTCAGACAGCCCCAGCCCACTTTGAACCAGGCCCAAAAGCCCACGTCGAGGAGGTACGTAGAGTCCGAGGATGAAAGTAAGAAGTCCAATGCCCAAGAAACTGGTCGAGANAAAGCTACACCAAAGGAAAATAAAGGGGGGGGGGGGGGGGTTTGGTTGTATTGTTTAAACAATAGTTTTCATTGTTTAAACAACACAACACACATGCACTCCAAAAATATACGTATGCACACCAGAAATGAATTTGCATAACAAAGAAGACTGATAAAAATGAGAAATGCTAAATTACCAGAATCTAAATTCAGGGTGGTGGTGAATGAAAGGTTTAAATTCATCAGAACCTTCCATTGGCAAAGAAGCCCCATCCAAGATTTCAAGCTCTGGGTCTTCCTTTGGTGATGAAAATCCGATTAAAAGATTCAAGACATAGATCCCCAAACCATAGGAAACAACATAAAAGTTACCTTCCTTTTTTCTCAACAACCAAACAACCTACTAGTTCTTGATCATTATACGTTGAATTATAGGTATTTAGAGAACAAATAAAATCTATTATTTAAAAACAGTAATGCATAATAATAGTTACCATTCATGAACACTTTCTTTCTTTTTTCTCTCAAATTTTCCAAGTAACCAAATAGAGGGTTTGCGCAAGTGATCAATAATGTGGATTACTGATATAATAAGGGTTTTGAATTTGAACCAAATTAAACAAAGACAGCAAAATTGACTAACAGTAAAGGAATGATTAAGTAGTAATTTTACCAGTTAAGTAGTAATTGTCCCACATTGCTTAAGAGAGTATGTTGTGTGTAGTATAACTTGCCCCACCCTCCCTTAAAAGTTACCATGGCTTTTGAGTGGAGTTGTGGTGTGCCTTTGTGTTAGAACCCCTTTCCCTCTCTCTTGTGTGTGTGTGTGTGTGTGTTTATTTCTCAAAAAAAACGTGCCCTGAGTGAGTGATCAATCTTCTTCTGAACGGTTTTAGACCCCTTAAAACACAACCAGATTGGTTAGCCTAGATTAATTAGCCAAGTTGTTACTTAGTCAAATTATGTAATTCTAGGTTAAAGCAATCAAATAATCATATCAAAATAATAAAGCAGTGGAATAATAAAAGACACAATGATATGATCACCACATGCATAAAATTGAAACTCTAACTTAGAATTAAAATTTGACTCTCTTAGTTTCACCTATTATTATTATTATTATTATTATTATTATTGATATATACGTTTTTTTTTTTTTTTTTTTTTTTTTTTT